>NW_022196905.1:5348936-5392378 GCF_008632895.1 Mastomys coucha
CATGGTGGCTCACAACCATCTGTAATGAGATCTGATGCCCTCTTCTGGTGCTTCTGAAGACAGCTACATTACAACTTACATATAACAATAAATAAATCTTAAAAAAGAAAAAGAAAAAAAAGGCATACAACATTTCTGGTAATTAACAATGTTAGAAATAATGTTTCCAGCTCTGCCTTCATCCACTTCATGGTATGTGAATTGGTTGTTAAAAGGGAGCACTGTATATTTTCCCTCTTACTAGTTTAGGTTTCTTTTAGCTAAGGTTCCTGTAACAGAGTAACAAGAGAATAGCATACACATTTATTTCAATTTTAAGTAAATCTTCAAAAGGAAATGAAGATCTAAGCAACAGTTGACAGTGTCGTAGCAGGTTCCATGAAGAATAGAGAGTGTATAGAGACAGGCAATGGTGCACTGATCACTGGGGAAGCACTCCTGTCTGTCCAGAGTGTTTGTGACTCCATGTCTTCACAGATAGAGGTGCTCAGTTCCTTTCAGGATAAAAAGACACCCCAACATAAAGGTCTTATGACTTATTGCAAGGTTTGGGGAGTCCCTCCAGTATTATCATGTGTTACTATGGAAATAAGAATTCCCTGTTGGGGTTCTTAGTTTCATTAATAAAAGAATTTAAGCACAAACCCAGAAGAAAGCTCAAGGACAATTTTATTGGACTTACAAAAAAAAAATCCACAGCAGTCAAACTAAATCTAAGCATCTGCCCAGAGAAAGAGAGTAAGCTGTGCCATTTGAGTTAGTCACAGAGCGCTGGACACATGGCAAGACATGAGACTGCAAGGCAAAAAGGCTCAGGTGTCAGGAAAATCCTGAGTACCAGGAAAAGCCGGTCTGAGGTCTGAATCTGAATTTAGGCTCTGGTCTGACTCTAACAGAAAAAGAAGAGAAGAAAAAGGACAATGTCAGGACTCAGGTGGGCTGTCCCATCAGAATCCCATGGCAGCTCTGTAGTGACTACATAGAGGGTGCTAGGAAGGCAAGGCTCATTGCATCTTTAGAGGGATGATTTTTTTTGTTTGTTTGTTTTTACTTACTTGCTTATTTATTTATTTGCTTTTTAAATTTTATTTTGTCTTTTTTTTTTGTTTTTGTTTTTGTTTATTTCTTGGATATTTTCTTTAGTTACATTTCAAATGTTTTCCCCTTTCCAGGTCTCTCCTTCTGGAAATCCCCTATCCCATCCCCCCTCCTCCTGCCTCTATGAGGGTTCTCCCCCACCCACTCACTCCCATCCTCCTGCCCTGGCACTCCTCTACACTGGGGCATTGAACACCCTTAGTCCCAGGGGCCTCTCCTCTCACTGATGTCCAACAAAGCCATCTTCTGCCACATATGTGGCCAGCGCCATGGGTCGCTCCATGTGCATTCTTTGCTTGGTGGTCCAGTCCCCAGGAGCTCTGGGGGAGTGGGGAGTCTGGCCTGTTGACACTGTTGCTCCCTCCATGGGGCTGCAAACCCCCTCAGCTCCTTCAGTTCCTTCCCCATCTCCTCAGTCAGGGATGATTCTTACTGCTGTTTCTGTAGTGTGGCTTAAAGGCAGATATATGCCTTCTAGAAGGCTGACTTCTCGTGCTGTAACAATACTGTTTCTAGTCACTTGTCCAGAAGGAAAAAGGACTCTATGAGCCTTTACTGCTGCTCCAACACTGTTATAGGGACCTTCCTCAGAACCTTCCTGACTTCAGGGGAAAGGGCAGGAGAAGGTCAGAGAGGATTTCATACATGTATATTGCCTCTCAACTTCTCCTGCCTAAAATATTCACTATGGCAAGGTGTCGTGTTTTAGAAATATCATCAGTGCCTGTAAAAGTAATGGTTAATTGCTACATTTCGCAATTTCCACTTCAGTTAAAATTCTTGCCTGTCAACAAGCTTAATTTCTTTTAGGACTGATCTGCTTAAGTACTTTGAATCTGTGCCAGTTTGTGTCTCCAAACCCAATAATAGAAATCAGTTACAGAACAGGAGGGAATGGTGAGATTGGTCAATGTCCCCCAAGTCAGCCTGCTTTACTGTGACTTTTTTTTTTTATTTGTATAGACTGTGTAAGATGACCTCTACCTTCTCGAATTCCAGATGGTTTTAGGGCACATTTGATCATCATTTACTAAATGGAACATATACTATTGGGAGATGCCACAGCTTACATTTTAAGAAGTACTGTTTCTGGGCTGGGGATGTAGCTCAGGGGTAGAATCCTAGCCCAACACTGGGAAAGCATTGTTGTACTTTATAAGTATTCAGAATGGGAAACTATATCAACACGGGAACATTTTAAGTTTTTGTTCGGAGCTGAAGTTTACTTCTAACTTTTTTTTTTTTCTAAAATCACGTTGTCCTCTTTGATATGACATAGGATTCATGGTTCTCATTGAAGTTTCAATAATTGCTTTGTTTGTGTTGAGAGCGGACCCACTGTGATGTGTCTCTGAAACCCCTTATATAATTTGCATTGGCTGATTTTACATTGACAAATCAAGCCCAAGCTTCTGGATATTTGAGTCTCTAATTACAGCTGCTGCCTGGATTCTATTTCTCTATGACTCATAATGTAGGCTTCAGATTATACAATTTATATATTTAAAAAATAACTAAAGAAAAAAATAGTGCTTTGGTATACATGGGTTTTGCTGTAAGAGAGGTAGTGTTTATGTGGTTACCAAAAAACCTGGTCTGGTATTTTCCTCAAAGTACACAGTCCTGTTGGTATCTTTATGGAGTATTATGGCTTGGTTACCTGGCTTCTGTTCAAATATATTTATTGACAAGAAAAGCAAAATATGTAGCATTCATGACTTGAGCTTTCAAATTCATAAGTATGATTATCACAAACATACTTCATAATTCAGAAATGCATAAAAGGTGTTTAAATAATAGATGGAGATGACAGGTATCATAAACAAATATGAGATGGATATAGTCAAACGTGGCAAATTTTGAGCTGTGGTTTCAATCATAGTATTTTTTGTTGTTGATTTTTATATATGATTGTAGGCAATTTTAAATTAGAGTGTCACTTTTAATTTATTGTCAGGCAGAAAACACACTTCTCTTGTATTCCAAGAATTTACCCAACTTAACTCTGTAATTGCTAGCAATATACAAGCTCATTATATCACAAGTGGTTGTATTTGATGCCAGCTGTTATGGAGTTAACAGCAAAGTTAAAAGGAATGACATATAAAGCACACTCTTATATTTGGTACAACCATCATAATTTCACAGCAGAAAATCAAGTGAGTCAGAGAGCTCACTACAGTGATGTTTTATACCATTATCAAGTGTGAAAAATACGATGTTTTCCCCAGAAAAATATTGCTTTTGATATTTTGTTAAGAATTCAAAATTTGGTTATCATTTACTGTTCAAAAAAACCTTCTCATTCTTTTCCCTGAAAGCTGTGTTTTGGTAAGCCTGTGAGTTCTGTTTTCTGTTCATTGAAATGGGGTTGAGAATATGAAAGAAAGGAAGAGATGTGCTGCTAATTGGGTCAGGTGTCAGCACTTTCTCTTCGTGGCTTGGTTAGAGGTAGAGATTCCCTACTTGTATTTAGGCAGTGCCTGTAGTTCCCAGAGGAAGGAGGGGTCTGCACAATAATGCAAATGAGTTCAATAAGAACATTCTGAACTTACAGCCGAAGTATGTTCCTGCAGTACGAAGACATCTGTGAGGGGTTTATGCTGCTAAGAGTGTCGTGCTTGGTGCTTGCTATTATTATTTTCACAATTTGATAGAACAAATCACTTTTCTTCATGCCAGCCTCATATCTACTGATGTTGATAATTCTGCCAAATTTGCAATATCCTTGTTGAAAAAATTTTCTTGATGTGTAGTGCTTTTGCTAAATATAGTATTTATGATACACAGAACACAGAGTACTTGATATATTTCATAAAAGTGAACAGATGTTAAAAAATCTGATAAACTATTTTTATTTGTCGGAATGCTTAAAGCCTCACACTAGCCTGATTGGAGATATTTATACCAATGATGTTTACTCAATTTTTTTTTTGAATTTGTGTATTTAACTTGAGAAGAACTCATTCTCCATTGCTGTGTGACAGGTACTAAGAGAAATGTGTTTCCAGGAAACAATCCGCTAGTAATTTGTTTCAGTACTTAACTTTTGGTATTTTTTTCCTTCCTTAAGTTCACCCTGATATAACATTTCATTATTAGATTAAAAAAAATAGTCACTCACCAGATATTAAAGGATGCAATTGGTTTCAGTTCAGGCAGGTTTTAACTGCGTTTTAATTAGCTTAAAACATATGCTTCCATTTATTGTATTATGTGGAGTACATCCTATCCCATTTAGCTGAGTATTGAGGACTATTGTACAATATTGTGTTCAGGCTAAAACAATGAAATACTAATTGGATCCAGTAAAATAACTGTAACGTTTCCGATTCCTATTAGGCAGGTTACTTAAATTAGGCTAATATAAAATGGTGCTTAATAGAACTGCAAATACCGTGATGATCCTTCAGACAGGAACACTGTGACAGGGGATTTGGGCGCGGGAGTTGGGGGGTGGGATCAAATACATTTGCATTACAATAAAACATTTCCTGCTGTGAGGGCTTTTGCAACTCTGGAGAAAGCTCCTCTCCAGCACCACGCCCTCTTATTTACATAGGAACGCCATCCCTTTCCTTTCCAGTTCCTAGGAACACTCGTCTCTCAGTGATGAGGATAACCTGCAGTTTTAAATCTGTTGATGAATATAGTCCTTTTATTATTTTGTCTAAGAGCATCCTGTCTAAGATCTTTATGTTGCACTGAGGGAACATTTCTCGTTACATACAGTATGTCTTTTTATCATGAGAATGTGTTGTCTAGGCATTAAAACCCGATTGCAGTCATTCGACTGGATTCATATTTTCTGTTCGAGCCAGAGAATGTCGTGAGTTTATCCTTTCTCTTCTTTTCAATTATTAATCACTGGCCTGGATATTTGGGACATTTCCGTATACTTTAATCATCCCGAAATGGATTTGAATGTAAAGTGTTGATAGCTTTTTTTTCCCTTCAGTGTCTCCGTTGGAGTTTCCTATGAGCTTGAATAACAGCCACGTGTAATCTCTTAAATGAAGAAATTTGAGAAAATGACACCAGGGTGCAAACGGATGGAGTGAACCTTTTTCAAAAATCCTTCCAGGGCAACACTAATTTCATCTCTTCATTAGTAGTCCCCATGGCGAGTTTGTGGAGGCATCCAGAGCCCTTTCGGGGCTGAGGAGGTGTTTCTGGGGAGGGGATATTTGAAGCTGCCCCTCAAAGGAAAAGTTGCCCAATGAGGTGGGAAAGGGACTACATTTTCCCTTGCGAACACACTGATAAAAGAGCTTTGTGCTGAACTCACAAGCACCCTTGAACCTTGCAGTTTGCTCCCAGCACTCAGATCGTAGTGATTCTGTGAAATGGCAGAGAGAGAAGAGCATTCTGGGGCCTAGCATGCAAATGAGCAAGCCATGTAAAGGCACAGAAAATTTAAATCCTGTCTATTGTATTCTAAGCAGGTTGCTAGCCAGCCTTTGTGGAACTGGTATAAAAATGAATCTCATCTTCTCCCTGGCATGAAAACTAAAAACATACTTTATTTCTTCACCCACAGCAGCAATTTTTATGCAGTTTTATCTTCAAAAAAGGGGTGGGGGTTGGTTTTTCTAGAAGTTTAGTGTGTAACATTTTCATTCATGATACAATTATTTTATCTGCATCTGTGCCTCTGATTTAGACCTTAATCTCCCGAGATCTATAGTTGTGGAATTTGTTGCTTCATTTATATTCACAGATAGTTCTCCCCCTCTTTTAAAAAGTGTTGGAATTAATACTATTTGCTCAAAGGAATGGCAGTTTTAAAAAGCTACTACATCTTAAGGGGCGTGCGTTCCTGGTGAAGCAAAAGCAAGAGAGAGCCTCTAGATTCATATTTCTACTTTTCATCCTTCAGGTGAGAAAAAAGGGATATTCCTCCAGGTGGAAAAGATGATAATTGTGCCATAAAGGAATGGGTCTAGCCAATGGGACTGTGACCAGGGGAAGTAAGAAGGGACACCATGAGTAGGGAAAGAGTATCCAGGCCTTAATCCCAAGTCAGACTCACTGAGACAGAGCCTTTGACAACCCACTCAAAGCAAAAGAGTGAGCCAGCCAGCTGGATGCTTTGCCCACCAGACCATTTTGTAGTGTGGGAGACTGCAGAAATCTTCTCCGTTATGTATTTCTCTCTCCCTTTGTCACTATTTCTATTTTCAGTTGAAATAATTCTGTTAAAATGGAAGGACAAAGAACTGAAGAAGCTTCCTGCTCTTAAGTAATTTGAGTTTTTTTTTTCTTGTTAGACCAATGACTGGTGCTCACCAAAGAGGCCCCCTCAGCATTTTTGAGCCTTTGCTACTGTTGCAGAGGACATGGGGTCATTTCCCAACATCATCTCACAGCAACAGGGAACTCCAGGTCCACCAACTGCTTCTGACCCCCATGGGCAACTGCACATACCTGGCATATACTCCATGTACACATACATTTTTTAAAAATTAAAAAGATTTCTTTTAAAAGTGAAAATGAAGCCTGGTAGTGGAGGGTGCACACCTTTAATCCCAGCATTTAAGAGGCAGAGGCAGGTGTATCTCTGAGTTCAAGGCCAGCCTGTCTACAGAGTGAGTTCAAGACAGCCAAGAGTACACAGACAAACCCTGCCTTCAAAACAACAAGAACAACAACAAAAGAGCAACAACAAAAAAGGAAAAATAAAATAATTATTAATTTGATAATTTGTGGAAATTATATAATTAGTTGGTAAAGGCCTTGTGTAATCTTTTCCTGCTTCTCTCCATTGCTAACATTTGACATGATCCTGGGACAATGGCTGCCATAATCTCTCTACCCTTGTACAATTATTGGTATATTTGTGTATGTATTTCTGTATGCTGATTGTATGTATTTGTATTTTCAAGCAGTTTTATCACATAACTTTTTAAAAGCATAGTGATAGCTTTAAAACATAGTGGTGTTTTACTGAATCTCTCATGAGTAGAACTTTGAATGATAGATGAAAGTAAATTACTATTATTTTGCTATAGTTTCTTTTTAAAATCAAAGCAGGCTCTTCATAGACATAAGAAATATACAGTGTTTAGATACAAAAGCAAAAGACTATATTTGCTAGATTTAATTATAGCCAAGATAAAAGCCCACATAGTTAATTAATATAATTAGATTTTTATCACAATTCAGACATTAATATTTAATTATACTTTGAATTATAATTTTTAACCTTTCTCTTATACATGTGAACCCACATAGACATAAGCCTGCTTCAACCCTGCTTTTATCTCATTGATCGCTAATTGTTTAGGTGTGCACACACATATAAATAACTACACATTCCAGTTACATAGATTTATAGACTACAAATGTTTTAGATCAGGGGTCAGCAAACTCTTTCTGTACAGAAGCCGAGAGTAAATATTTTAAGCTGTGCCAGCTACACCGTGTGTAATGAGGCTTCTCAACTATGCCCTTGTAGTAAAAGGGTAGCCATAGACTATGCATTAATGAACGAGCGTGAGTGTGTTCCAATAAAACTTTATTTGTGGATACATTCGAATTTTGTAACATTTTCATTTGTAATGAAATACTACTTTTCTTTCAAGTATTTAAATAGGTAAATCCATCTTCAGTTTGGAAGTTTTACCAATACAACCTGAAGGCTGCCCTTGGCTAGAAGTTGGAGCTTCTGTATTCCTGTACCACCCAATACTTTGGAAGGTGAGGTCATGATTTTACTGATTGATGAGCATACAAGTTTTCTGTATCCTATTGTATTCTCATGTTCTGTCACTTCAGTAAACATAGAGCAGTTATATGGGGGACATTATGTGTTACTTTTGGTGCAGTCACAGTAGACTGTTTTATTTTTCTTGTACTTTAACATAGCATTAAAGGGAGCAACTCAAGTTCCTAAGTCTCCCCTCCTCTTATCATGGATATGTTAGCAGCACATGATGCATGCTAATTATGAAGTTGGCTGTAACAAGGGTTCCTCTTGTGAATCCATTTAAGAACTGATTGTTTACTATCTTTTTCTGTAAGTATAAAATTTTAATTATGCCACTGACAGGAACTGTGCGTGATACAGTGGTCTACATTTATCACTGGGAGAGGGCCAGTTGCAGAGCTGTTTGACTTTGGAGAAATCCTGATGCGTTTGCAATGTTGAGCAGCAGGTGCCACATTATTATGTACAGAAAAGCAATTAGGAAGCATATTGGATGAATGGGGAGTGCATTAATATTAGCGAGTACATTTGTCAGTGGTTTTGATGCGAGTCTTTTTCTTTCCTTTATGCAACATTAAGATTGTGGCTCTCATAAATTCTCCCCTTAAATTGCCATCTGTTCCCTTGTCAGGCAGTAGTGAGGTAGAGAAAAGTTTTCTTGACAAAATGAAAGGAATTTCTCTTATTTAAAAGAGAAGAAAAATGGCCTATAGAAAGTTCCAGAATTGTAGGTTGTGTAGTTCGGCTTTGCCTGTGTTAAGTAATTACCTTTGAATGTAGCATTAACTAGAGAAGCCTTTGATTTTTACACGTTGCTATTTTTTCCCAGTCATTTCATGTATTTTTAAATTCAATAGGAGAGAGTTATAATTAGATTAATGCAATGACAACCAGCAATTGGCTACTTGGATTAAGAAGTTTGAGAAGGGAGTTGCTGTTTTCCTACTATGGTGCATCTTTCCCATTTCCTGGTGCAGCCATGATCCTGTCCTGCAAGGACTGAAGGTTAATCACTTGTATAGCAGCCTTTTATTTATTTATTTTTAGACTCTTGGCTGAAACAAGCAGCGCTCAACATAATCACTGACTCTTCACTTTTAGCTCAATTAGCAATCTCTACATTCCTTAGAAATTCTCTATATAAATACGTTTTATAGCAACCTCATGTTATCTTTGTGACAAACATCAAAGTATATTGATATCAAATTTTCCAAAATTGTCATTAACTGAAAAGGACTAGGGCTATGCAACTCTGACTATCTGCTTTGTCTGGCTAACTGACAGGTAATATAATTCCTTTAACTCCAAATACTTAATTGCAAAGTTTTTACCCTTAATTATACTCATTCACTTTTAAAATTTTGATCATCATTAAATTTAGTTTTGTTTTTTGCTTTTTTAATGGACTCTCTCTCTGATTCTTATTTCAGACATTCTCAAAACTGCATAGAAAGAACAAAGAATTAATATTAATACTGGGTGTGATAGTACATTCCTGTAATTCCAGGACTGGGAACTTGAGGGTATGGGCCACGGAGACAGGAGGATGATGAGTTCCAGGATAGCCTCAGCTACAGAGAGAAAACTGGCTGGGATAGGTAGATGGTTAGGTTCTTGATATGAAAGCTCCACTACCTAAGTTTAGACCATACCACATTGGAATCCATAACGCCAGAGCTGGGTGGGGATAGGGGGCAGCCAGACAGGCACATCCTAGGGCACATCCACATGTGCACACACACAGAGAGGAACTTCTAACCTCTTACAGGTGTGTGTGCATGCACACACCACACACACACACACACACACACACACATTGTGCTGACATCCACAGAGAATGAAGAAAAGAGAAGAAGAGAAAAGAAAAGAAAAGAAAAGTAAAAGAGGAATCCATGGTCAAAATAAAAAACCAAGACTGAAAACTAAAAATTGTGTTAAACTTACACCTGATATTAAAAGTAACCTTATTTTTTTTAAAAATAATATTTTTAAATAAGTGTTTTGGATGTTAATAATAAATGTTCGTCTGATTGTGGTCTCAGAATGGGTGGAATCAACTTGCATATTAAAGGTTCATGGTTGAGGTGCCTATAAAAATCACAGACTCGGGGGAGAAAAACATATGTATTTATTTAATACAAGTTTTATGTGACATAGAGGAAAGAAAGACTCAAAGAAATAGCTATGTCTCTATTTTGCACTGTTTGAATATTGGCGCACAGTGTGTGTGGTTCTGTTGGTACTGAGCTGAGGGATACTAGGCAAGGCCTGATTGCTTAGCCTCACCACTGCGAGTGTGTGTGTTGACAGATGCTGCAATGCCTTTATTCTGGGGACAGGGAGACTACCTCTCAATGCATATGGGTATTTGGAGCTGTTTAAGGGAACTTATAAAGTCTTTCTCTCTGGGAGCTTATATAGGGAAGAAACAAAGTTAGGTGGGATCCAGGAGGCCTTCCTGCTACTGGGTTTGTGCTATGTGGAGTTAGTTGGTGTGGTATTTTGATACAGTATCTTGACTGCCTTAAGAAGTGTAGTTTTCCACCCAGGTAGTGTTTACAGATGCAACCTGAGCTTTGTGCAGGCTCCAGGACAAGGATGCCCTGCATTGCAATTTACAGGGTGGAGAGGGCGGAACAGGCTGACAGGCATTCTCTAGATTTCCTTCCCTCTTAATCATTGGAGGACCATTCAGGAAGACTAACCCTTTGCCATGTAAATCATAGGAAATGCAAACAATTAATTCTTAGTTCATCATTTAAAATAAGATCAAGGGTTTTGAGGGGTGGCCAAGATACTAACATCAATGGCTGTTTTTTTAGAGGGTCTGGGTTCAACTCCCAGCACCCACAGGGCCACTCACAACTGTAAATTCAGTTCCAAGGAGCCTGAAACTCTCTGCACCCTTCTGAAGGCACCAAGAACATGAATGGTGCACAGACATGCATGCAGGCTAAATACTCATACACAGGAAGTAAAAGCAAAATCAAAAATTCTGCAAGATCAGGCATTGTGTCTGTTGGTTACCATGATTCATTGTAGTTAGCAGATGTAAGCAAATAGAATCTAGCATTGTTAGTGTCCTCTCCTTCTGATTCATTCCTTATGGGCTTGTCTACTCTCTTGGAACCCAGATATTTAAGTATTGTATAATAGGGCAATATTAGAAATACCATGGTAAACTCTTAGTTTGTGAAACCACGTATTTCTTTTGTATGTTTGGACTTAGCTGGATTACTAGTATGTTTATTCTATAAGTTGCGCTTTCTCAGATTTTCTTGGTCATGTATAAATAAAAATTTCCTATACAACTCATATTTATAGATGACTACGTAGTATGTTAGATATTGTTCTTCAGTTTTAGTGCCATGTTCTTGGTATAGTACCCATTGAATCTCACTGTCTCAGTTAAGATGCTTGGCTGAAAAAGGAGGATCTAGGTTTTGTGTGTGTGATGACATATAGCTGGCCTCTCATTCTCAGGGTAGACAGCTAACAAGGGCCCAACAAATACCTTCAGAGGTCAAGTGAAAGTACAGGTCACAAACCACAGCAAAAAGATCACAATTCCTTACCATCAGTTGCTGTGAACTCCTTTGTGTACCATCAATGCTTATTTTATCCAATCTCCCATTTACCAGTAAGATGGGACAGGTAGTGTCCAAGTGAGATTTGAAGACACTGACCCCTTGTCTGACTTCCAGACATTCCACAGGGAGGACACAGGGAGCAAGGGAGGCCAGAACTCAATGCTTTCTATGGAGACCTGCTAATTCTGGATGTGGTGCCCTCCTCCCTCCCAGCCCTCTGGGCTTTCTCTGTTAGTGGACATCTCTAGTTAACCTACACGTGGTGCTGAGTTTCATTCTGTGTTTGATCAAACCTCCAATTCACTTGGTCAGCATAAATGAATTCTAACCTGTCTCTCTGGCTTTCAGTCTGGAATGCCTTTGAAGATTTTTTGTTTTGTTTTGTTTTATTTAAACCACACTAAATAGAAGGAGGTCATGGGAGTGAGAGACCACACTGGACTGGGAGTTTTCTTTATGTGTGTTTGATGGGTAAGTTTAGGTCAGTCATTCATTCAAACTAGACCATATCTTCAAAATGAGGAAGCTGGCCTTTGAAATTTGCTAACTCCCTTTCTGGTTTGGGGTTTTACCTCTGTCCCATATCTTTCAGAAAGTCTCTGAGCTTCATGCTCTCTGGAGCTCAGTCTTCAGTTCCTGTGTCCACATGACTCGGGGTCTTCAGGTTCCAGTACCAGTGTGAAAGTGTGCCAGCTGTGTGAATCAGACTAGGCAGATTAGCCTGCTGAGTTTCTGCCCTGCTTACACAATGCAATGGCAGTCGGCACTCTGCTGTCTTCACAGGGAGCAGGAGAGGCCAGAACTGAATGCTTTCTATCAATGGAAATCAATGCATGTCATGATCCCAAGGAAGTAGTCAGTGTCCAGTTGTTTGTGGTCAGCACCAGTAGTCCACTGTTCTGTCTGTTCACTGGTCAGGTCTTGAAAGCTGAGGGCAGGTCTGAAAGGCACAAAATCACAGTTCTCTATGGTGTTAGACATGTAGGAGTTCAGGAATTCCCCACAGGCCTCTCAATCCTTACACTAAACAAAGTTCAATGGGAAGCTATGTATATATTGAAGCTCTTGGAAGGGTTAGGGTAACATGACTCTATCATTTAAAGCCTGAGAAGGAAAATAAGTATTTTAAAGTGTGAATGCCAGGCAACCTGGCTTTCAGCAGTGGCAAGAGAAAATGCCCCCTGAGCTTTGTAATTGGATGTCTGTCACTGCCTTCCAGCCATCCAGGCAGGCAAATCCAAACCTATTTTCTGTCTCTCACTCAAAAGAGAGATGGAGCCAAGCTTATAACCCTTCTTGGCATATCTTTTGGATTTTTTCTTGGGTTCCTTAATTATTAATTTATTATTATGAAGCCATCACTTTGAATCTGGGCATGAGTACAAAATAGGAAAACAACAACAAAAAATAGCCTAAAAGTGAAATGACAACATTAGCTATATGAGGCCCCTGTCATTATAACAAACTGCCTGTGATAATTAGCTTATAAGGAAAGGAGGGTTATGTTGATGCACAGTTGTAGAGGGCCAGTCCTCATTAGGTTAGACCTATTGATTTGGGCCTGTGGTGAGGAAGCCCATCATGCAAATGTGTAACTGCAAAACAGCAACCTTGTCCTGGAAGCTGCAAAGGGCTAGTGCCCTGGTGTCCCCTCAAAAGCATTCCTCTGCGCATTCTACTACTTTGCCAGCTTCCTCTCTGTATGTCCTTGACCCTTGTCTATTCTGTGTCCTGTGGATTTCAGCATCATTACCCACTTGCAGCCACACCTATTTGCAGGAGTTTAATCAGATGCACTTAGTAGCCAATTCCAACATCCCCTGAATCTTCTTTCTTTTTCCCCTAGTCCATAGGGACCTGCTTTGTGGAATCTAACCTCAGTGGAACTTGGCATACCCATTGTCATAGCTCAACCTCAATTTACCCATCTATTAGACATAGATTTTGGATTATTAGTTTTTTTTTATATTTATTTGTTTTGAATTGGTGTTATGTTTGTTTGAGTCTGGTGTATGGACATATTACTTCAAATGTTCCTTTTTAGTTCAGGATCAGGTACAGTTTTGTTCTGGCATCCTGGTAGAAGAGCTTTTAGCTGCACCTCCTTAAAGTTCTTCCAGGGCACACATTTAAAACAAGCAAAAGAAATGGCACCTTTGCCACAGAGATTTCAGAGTGACTGCCAGATGCTTCCTAAGCAATTATTAACTTAATTCATTTCCATGCATCTTTCTTGAGGCTTGATCTTATCACCATTCATGCAACACTGTGCTGATTACTGCAAGAAGAAGGCACACAGAAAATGATCCGTCCACTGAAGGGAGTTTACAGTTTGCCGAGGAGAGGAATCTCAGTAGACTCTGGTGGAAGATAATGTCCACAGAAGGTCAGGGACAGTAAATAGCTCAGTATACTGGACTTATGGGAAGAAGCTTCAGATGGGAAAGGATATTACCAGCACCTTAAAAGAGGAGCTGAATTTGGACTGAGGTAAGAAGCTCTCCATGCAAGAAGGAGGACCTGAATTCCAGCCTCAAAATCCATGAAAAACAAAACAACAGCAACAAAAACAAAATCAAGGGTGGTGGTGTGCCTTGTAATTCCAGCTGGAAAGGCAGAAACAGGTGAGCCCTTGTGTCCTGCTGACCAGCAAGCTTAACCATATGGGTGAGCTCCAAGACAGTGAAGAAACCCTGCCTCTAAACAAACACACAAACAAACAAACAAACAAAAAAAAACCCATGTGTGATGCTTGAGAAATGAGGCTCGAGGTTGTCTTATCAATGCACAGGCACGCACACATACACGCAGCCGCATGCACCCATGCATACAGGCATTCACACTTGTACTGAATATGGAAAGAACAGAGGGAAGGTCCCAAAAGTGCCTTCAATACTTCTGCTCTCTGTACAACTGTATATAAATAATAAACATGCTGAATTTCCAGGGTGTTTAGGCTTACCTATTGGAAAGGCCAACCTACCTCCTCCTAGGTCTGTGTCTGTTTTTCTTCATTCTCTGTCAGCTGTAGACAGGTCGAAGCCATGCAAGGACAAAGTTAGTTGGTAGAGAAGCCCCTGCCACACAATTCTGTGCATGCAGACATCACAGATTTAGTGATGCCTAATGCCTTTGGGGAGTTGGGAATCCAATGTGGAATTATGATTTCATAACTGTGAATGGGGGTGTTTTTTCTTAGATTATTAAGATTTTCTTGAAACTTATTTTTTTGAGACAGGTTTACTCTGTGTAACAGAGCTTTGGCTGTCCTGGACTTACTTTGTAGATCAGGCTGGCCTTAATCCACCTACCTCTGACTCCTGAGTGCTGGGATTAAAGGAGTATACCACCGTGCCTAGCTCTCTTGAAACTTAAACAACATATTTTACTCTAAAATCAGTTCCCTCTTGTTAAGCAGACTTAGCTTCATATACCTCATAATCAGGATCCCTTACTGTTGCCCATTTTCTTAGGGTTTAAAGAGCTATTTCTTATGTTCTTTCTCAAGACTTTAAACACACTGGCCACATATAAGTTCTTCTCCATTACTTTCTCGATCCCCTTCTCAATAATCTAAGATGCTGTTATTGGTTTTGTTGTTGAGCATCTTTCTGAAATACCTTAGCAAAGGATAAACATGGATTTTTAGGAATATTGGATAGAACTGGTAATATTTTCTTCTTTCTTTCTTTCCTTTGTTCTTTCTTTCTTTCTTTCTTTCTTTCTTTCTTTCTTTCTTTCTTTCTTTCTTTTTTTACAAAACCTTTTACTGATACTTCACATTCATTGAGAGAGATGTAGACATTGTGTCTAATTCTCTGCATTTTTACAAATCGCACAAGGCAACTCTGGATAACTGAACATTATAAATATCCTCCAGACCACTTCATGTTGTATTCTAGATGGCTGATAACTTATTAAAATGTTTACTTTTTTCTTACTTCTTGAACTTCATGTGTAGAACATATATATGTATATATGTAAAAATTACTTCCTGCAATATAAAACTTGATTTTAAAAGTGACATTGTGCTTTTCTTGTATGCCTATTTGATTATCTTATGAAGTAGACATTTGTTCCCTTCATTTTTCATGATTGCTATCTATACTTTTGCCTCTCTATGTGAATATGTAATGTCTATAGTCTCTACTAATATACAGAAATCGTCATTCTCAGATCACCTAAAATAATCTTGGTGTTGTTCAACCTCAATTTTTAATTTCTTCTTTGACAGAATTTGATTTTTAAGATTTCATTGTCTAGAACATTTTTGCGTTTTTAGCTATTTTTATCATTTTAAAAAAATACATACAGTCCATAGGCCTTAGAGTCATTATAGAGTAGTATACATATTTGGTTTGTTTTCCTAGACTTATCGAAGTGTGTGTGTGTGTGTGTGTGTGTGTGTGTGTGTGTGCATACTTTGATCTTGCTATACTGCTGAGTGAAGATGACTTTGAACTTCTAAATCTACCTATCCCCCACTCCTGCAGGGCCAGTATTATAAGTTATTCCATTGTGGCAGATTTATGCAATACTGGAGACTGAACCCAGAGTTATGCATGTTAGCCAAGAACTATGCCAACTATATACATCCCAGACCATACTCCGCCCTTGATTTGTGATTTATGGTTTGATATCAAACTTGGTACTTGATTTATTTTGTTTAATATGTATGTATATGTATGTATGTGTGTGTATATATATATACATACATATATTTATATTTGTATATATCTACGTATCATATACATGCAGATACATACATATATATGTATATGCATATATATGATATATACACATACATGCATATATGTGACAATTCTCTTGAATCTGTGATCTGGTCAGCCCTTGAAGATACAGAGACATTCAGACACTTCCTCTCAGTGTTCAGTAATGGAGTCTGCTAACATAAACTGACAAATAGAGGGAAGGAGAAAAGTTATGGCTGTGGCTCAGGCTTAAATGCCCTTTATTAGGAGAGAGAATTGGCCTGTTGGCAATTTTGGTGGTGGGAGTGTGACTAAATAAACTTCAGGGGAGAAGAAAGGGCTTGCAGGACAGATGGCAGCCTGAGACCAAACCCCCACTCTTCCCCTGTGATGAGTTTAATCTTGGCTAATGTAATTTTAGAGGGAAGATTGAAAACTGCTATGTGTCTCTTTGGTCGATCTGATCTGTGGATGGAGAAGGAACATCAGAGAAAGACCTTCTGTGCATGTTCTCCTCCCTAGGTGCCCAGAAAATGCAGAACAATAAGGTGTATCTTAGGGTATCATTTTCTAAATCCCAGGAGAGCTGTGTGAGTCAGACTCACAGATCTCATGCAGCCACCAGATCTATAGCAATCGTTGCTCAGTACATTATGTCAGGAGTTCCTTATAGCTATGCATGCTCCCCTCATTCTTCTCAGACCCTGGGTAGGTTGGCTCCTTAGATACTCTTGTGAGTCTGCTTTGTCACATATAGTTTTTCCCGTTCCAAGAAGATAATTATCAGTCCATGGATTTCAGAGAGATCATGGGACATCTTTCCCTCTCTTATTAGCATTGAGATTTTTCTTCAGAGTTCTTTCTTAATCAATACATTTCATGTAAATGGCAGTGGTAGGCCCTTACGCTATTAGATCCTTTTTTGAGGTTAACTACCAGATAGCTTGCATTTGGTGAATTTGTGTACAAAGCTATCTTTGTCTTTCTCTGTTTCTTTTTAGCTGTCTCTGTTGCCTTCTCACAGTTTGTCCCTCTCTCACACACTGTATATAGACACACACAGTTACACACAGACACAGACACACACATAAATGCCACACATGCATGCAACAAACACATAGACATAAACACCATATACAAGTAGACATGCACACAGGTATATGTAACATACACATATAAATATGTACATGCACACACACATTGAAATTTTCACTATCTTGTTTTCTGACTATATTTTACAATACATATGTCTATCTATCTCTGTCTACATCTCTGTCTATAAATTATCTATATATACATTTATATATCTATATATTGATATATCTGGGGTCTTACCAAATACACTATCTTATATAAGAGAGCTAAGATAAGCAAAAAGGAGAGGAGCTAGTGCAATGGGGTTAGGAAGCCTTATTCCATCACATAATATTTCTTAGTGGCTCTTTGAAAAGACTCATAAATACCCTTGCAAATGATGGAGGACAGAGAAAACCTTTGTACTCTGCCTCCTCCTGCCCTTGTGGGAAAAGTGGAATGCATGTTTAGGCCTGCGTCTCAGAGGGCAGCTCTTGTCAGTTGTTACCACTACAGCCTGGGCAGAGCTGCCTTCTGTAGATTTAGAGACACCAGGAGAGTCCTTCTTCATCTTGATTGACTGTTCAATTGACACACGGGTCAAGGTGAAAACAGGTGGTGCTTTCCTTTCCATGACCCTTTGGGAAGGAAGCAAAGATAGCATTTGGTAGTTAAGACACTTGAAACAGTATATAGAAAAATCCTGGTTATGTTTTAAACCGTTTTCTTCTTTCTCTCGATTGGATGTGCCCACCCAGTTGTTACACAGAGTATTCATTCCTAGGAGAAAAACCTATTAAAATACTCCAGAGTAGTTACTTAGTGTGAACGTTTGGGATCCTTGTCATTTTAGCAGAAAAAAAAAATGGATATTTCTAGATTTGTTCCCAATGATTACATCCAACATGTAATAAATAATTCATATTTTAACTGCTTTAGTATCTACAGCCTCATTTATCAGTTTTGGGAAGTATGATCAGTAGTAGATATTTGCAAAGAGATGTACATTCCATGTGGTCTTTTATATATATATACTTCCATCAAATGACTAAGTTTCACTTTGGGGCTTAGGGTAATGTTTATTCTTTCCTTATAAATTGCTTTAACTTCTTTATCAGATGTTTTAAAAACTGGTTAAATATAGTCAAGTAAATATGAAATTGAGCTAGTAAGTTGAATTTTTGGTTTCATTGTCAGGTATTTACTTTAGAGATAAGGCTAGTTCTCACTTAGAAATACAATATTTCAAGGAACAATTTTGACTCTTAGAAAACAAAGAGGTAAAAAGATGTCACACACACATCCATTATTCCCACCGGTAGGATATGGGATAAATTGGATAACTATACTGATAATAAAAAAGAAATAGTACTGCCTGGTGTGGTGGTGCACATCTTTAATTCCAGCACTCAGGAGGCAGAGGCAGGCAGATCTGTGTGTTTGAGGCAGCCTGGTCCACAAAGTGAGTTCCAGGATAGCCAGGGCTATCACACAGGGAAATCCTCTTACACAACCCAAACAAGTAGTACATTATTTTAAAGATTATTGACCTTATGGCAGCACACTTCTCCATTTGACAATTCTTGTCCTGATCCTGTAGTCAATGACCCTTTGGCCCTGTTACAACTATTTGTGTTGTGTCCCCAGTAATCGAAGCACAGGGGATGCTACAGAGAAGGGAGGAAATGTTGGTGTCCTGACAGTGTAGGGTATTAATCCAACTGCATGTTGATATTTGCTTGCCTCAAAGGTATATTTTAAGACAAAAAGTAATAAACATTGGAAGAGATCTTATGTTTTTTTTTTTTTAATTTTAATTTAATTTTATTTATTTTATGAGTACACTGTAGCTGTACAGATGGCTGTGAGCCATCATGTGTGTGGCTGCTGGGAACTGAACTCCGGCCCCCGAATCCGGCGTAATTCACTGTAGCGGTCTTCAGACGCACCAGAAGAGGGTGTCAGATCTCATTACGGGTGGTTGTGAGCCACCATGTGGTTGCTGGGATTCGAACTCAGGACCTTTGGAAGAGCAGTCAGTGCTCTTACCCGCTGAGCCATCTCACCAGCCCGAGATCTTATGTTTTAATGTGGTTATTTTGTGCTTAATTCTTTGGCCCTTAGGATGATGATGGCACCTCCCCCCTTCTTTAAGTTCTATAGAATCAAGAAAGGAAATGGGTTTAGAATGATTTAAAAGACATTAAGATTGAACCTAAGGGTTTAGAAGGCCTGGGTCAGGAGACTCCAACACCTGTCTACCTGAGACTGAGTAGAGGAAATGAGTAGGTCAGCTTCTGGTTAGAGCTGATTTCTTAAGTTTAAAATAAGATGTTGAGTTTGAGTGAGAAGTGATTGGCTTGGCGGACTGAGAAACAAGCATGGTATTGTGGGTAGAGGTACCATGTTTGTGGAGTCCAGAGAGACAATGTGTTTATAGACACAGAACATCAAGCTGTTCAATGGCACTCAAGGATCAAAAGGAAGGGAGAAGTGAGAGAGGAGGCCAGACTGTTAGATGGCTGGTAGCTGCCATGTAAAGAGTTTGGAGTCTTTTCTGTGTCTGGGGTGGGGGTGGGGAGCAGAAAAGGGTCGCCAGTTCCTCCTTAACAGGACCTTAACTTCAATTCTTTTATGCTTTGAGGCGCTGTTGGATATTTGTTAACCCGATGGAATTAAAGGTGTTTTCCCCTGATGAGTGGACAAGTTGAGTTCTTTAGAGAGATGCTGCCTGACCCATATGGCCCAATGACAGTTTGACAGTTGACAGCTTTTAGTCAGACTAGAGTCACTTAAGCTGCTTACCCATCCTGAGGCAAGCACGCGGCCAGAGCCTGGACTTCACATCATTCTGGCTGTCTTAATTGGGCACTAATTAAATGTTTTGGCTGGAAACCTCTCCTTGCCATGGCTGAATGGACTCATTTGAGGCCAGTATTTCAGGGAAACATCTTGTTAGGTTGATCTGATTCTCTGTTTAAAAAGGAAATGCACATATTCAGTTTGTTCCTTCTTATTTTGGCAAGGGATTTATCTGGTTTTCTACTTAAGGAAATTTGTAAATTTTTTTAAAAAACTGATATATATACACACACACACACACATATATAATGTATATATAATGCATATATTCTCATATATATACATATATATGTAATATGTCATATATTTATAACGGTAGGTCCTTATATACACCCAGACTGCACATTCATGCGTGTATATACACACACAGTCACAACTCACATAGTCCTGGGTAGGGAGCTTTTGTGAAGCTCAAAACCGTACTGTAGAAAGTACATGTAACATCTAAATGTTGTTTAACAATGTTAATGCCTAGTTGATATCCTTGCTGCTCAATTTTTATACTTGTGACAAACCATAAACAAAACATATCAGAAATTTACTGTAAGATATTAGAACAATTGTAGAGATAAGGATGACATATTTCTAATCCTAGGGGCTTTACACATGGATGCTTGGACTGAGCTATGGTCCATCTTTACTCAGCCATTGCATCTGAGAAGTGTTTCTCAATACATAGAGCATTGTAAACAGCAAATTGTTCATGACTCAGGGAAGGCTTTTAGTCTGTGTCTAACAGATACCCATGAGAGCAGCAAGATGAACAGTAGGTAAAGCAGATGCATGAAGGAGAAGACTCTAAATGCACTGTGTATCGGCAGACCCTGCAAGGGGGCAGCATGCAGGAGGCTGTTCAAATAGTCAGTAAAGGCATGGAGAGGACTAGACATAAAATATCAATTATTTCTGCAGAAATTCCCCTGCTTTCTAAAATTACACTGCTCCTATGAATTTTGATTTTCTGGTAAAAATAAACCTACTGATGTAATATTTTTCATAAAATAATGGTAGTGTTATTATATTAAATAATAAATAACCTGAAAATTGAGACTTATGGAAGTTAAAATTAACACCTTATTATAGTTTTCTATGAGGAAATTGGATGAAATAATAGGGTTTGAAGGTGATTTCTGCTCTGGAAAAGGAAAAATAAGAGGTGTCACAGTTCATATGCCTTCAACTTTCAATTATCTTAATATGCATTAATATATATTATATTTGATAAATATAGGGTTATAAGACAGAAGTCTCATCAATGAGCTATTCTTGCATGCATTTACATTTAGTTACTAAGGAGTAACTTGTTTGCGATCAACAATGATAAATCAGAACAGGTTCCAAGAAAAAAAAAGCTGCTGTACCTGAACTAAAGTAAATATTCAGGGCCTTATGTATATGCACATGTGTGCATGAGAATATATGTACATGTTCATGCCTGTGTGTGTGTGTGTGCGTATGTGTTTCCAGGAACATGTATGTGAATATGGGATACATTCTTTTGTGTGTGTGTGTATGTGTGTGTGTGTAAGTACGTATGTATATGCATGAGCGTGTGTATTCAGATATGAGATAAGTGTTTGTGTGTGTTTGTATGAGCATGTGTGTGGGTATGGGATACATGCTTTTGTGTGTATGTTTTTTGTGTGTGCTTAGGACTTAAGAACGCGTTAAAGTGTATGTCAAGCTTCCTAATATTTACTTACCTAATGAGGCAGTTTTTCTTCACGTTTTCATTTAACCTTTTCCCTGCATTCCCAGTCACCATCCCATTTTGTTGTTGTTGTTCTGAGTGATGATTCTGTGTGTTCTTTTCCTACTTAAAATTTAAAGAGTTACATTTGGGCGAGGAACAATGGAGGGCAAGGGAACCCTGGAGTGTGTCTGATGTGCTGGTTCTCCTCTGTGCCACCATTTTTCCTCCCGCTGTGGAGCGCTAAATGATAATGCTTGCTGCCTTCCTGAATGAGGCCTACACGGTCTCCAGCTGTGAGCATGTGATCAGTTTTTATGTTTGATTTTTGCACACAAGTATACTACAGTACTGCAGCATGTCCACAAACTACCTCACTGATGCTTTCAGGGAAGATGAGAGCTGAGGGCATCGAACAGTAAACAAACACCAAGTAATTGCATTTTCCTTTTAAAATCCTACTCTTTTTTTCTTTTCTTCTTTAAGAAAGACATGTGTTTGTTTGAATCCAGAATTTTAAAATAATTCAACTTATATTTAATGGTCAGGTTCAGGCAGATAACCCATCCTTAATAAATTTACCTTCTAGGTAATTTTAACATGGGATGAATTGTCCAAAGAGAGAGGAGATTGTTTCTCCCTTTACTCAGACACATGATTAACAATTGCTGCCATTATGTAATAGGTTGATTCATGTATGGAAAGTATCCATGCATCTTCCCTCTATTGATACTGGCGTCACCTAAAAATGGGGATCTTACAAACTCTGATTTTTAAATTCTGATTTTCTGGAAGTAGCATACAGTATACACACACATATGTATATGTACATGTACATGTATATATGTCTATGTATATATGAGACATATATGATCCTAGGTTTAGTGACATATTTTAACAATTTATATTATTAAATGTTAGAACATTATATTTTCATGTTTTTCCTATAATTGAGTATGTATTTTTACTGTTAATATGTTGAAGTTCATGAAATAGTTACCTGTTCTTCAAAGCAGTTAGTCTGAATTTTTAAAAAGATAATATTAAAACAAAAACAGATTTAGGTCCGTTAATATTATAGTGTCTGTTAAGTAACCAACCATGTCTGGCTCACTGATAAGATTGGAAGAAAAAGAGAAGAGGGATCAGAAAGGGATACTCTAGCAAATGAAGAAGGAATTTTTTTGTTGTTGTTTCACATGGTAAAATGGCTTAGTTTTTGTAGTGGCTTTGAAATTGGATGAGAGCCACATAGTTTATGAATATATGAGAAATACCTGCACTCACACTAAAACAAACAAACCTACTTCTATGCTGAGATCTGCTTTGTAAATCCCAATTTGACCTGTGAGCTCCAGTTAGGAGGGAGAGCCTCCAGTATGTTCCGTCTTATTTATCTAGTATAAAACTGGAAACAAAGGGCAAGGATAGTGTATTTTGTGGAAGACGAGATCTTAACTTTTTCAGTAAAGGTGGGTGAACGAAATCAAGTGTTCTGTGTCTCATTTGTCTTTTTAAGCTGTGGTTGAAATGTGTTCCTGCACAAGGAAAAGCAAATGGAGATGGGCTCATGGAGGTTCCAAGTGGCTGTCAGCCTGATAGCAGAAGTATAGTTGTGGGTTAACTAAACCCCAGTGATCCTTTCTAGGGATATCTCTTTTTGCTTGTAGAAATCTGGTACTTCCTGAGTATCCTGACCATAGATGTTTTTAGTCGCATCCTTACTGTGGGTGACAATGCTAAATCACTTTCAGCGTTCAGTCATCAACTTTATGAAGAGTCGGTACAGTCCCAAGAAGACAGATGAGTACAGGAAGGGGACAGAGCCGCACTTGGTTATGAAACCTTTGCAGAGATTATGGAGACAATTTAAGGTGTTTCTGTGAACTTTTTTTTTATCAGTGTGCTGGAAGAATACCAGCCACTCACATAAACACTGAATATGAAGTGTCTGGGGACTAGGGGTCATTTCCAGCTCTACTTTGAATTTCATGACTTAGTAAGTAACACTTCTCTCCTTCTAGGCTCCCCCAACTCCACATGAATGTAAAATGCACATCCTATACACACACACACACACACACACACACACACACACACACACACACACACATATGCACAGGCACACATGCACACACACACACACACATGAGCGCTAAGTGTATATAAAATGTACATTACATATATAAATCTGCACATGAGCTATACATTTACATATATAGCAGTCCTTATCTATGCTATAATTTCTGTAATGTCAGTTATTTACTGAGGTCAAGAGTATCATCAGTATTTTTAGAGGAAGATTCCAGGACTAATGACAGTTTTAAATTGCTCTCTGTTCTGAGCAGCATGGTGAAGTTTTACCCCATCTTTGTCTGATGCAGCACCATCCTACCTGGGACATGACTCAACTCTTTGTCTAGAATGTCTGCAGTATGCATGATGCTCCCATTAGTCAATTCCTAGCAGCCTCTATTATGTTATCTACCGTCTCAGGAGTGCAGGAATTGTTCTCCAGTTTTCCTTTTACCTAATAGTAGCCTCAGCAGCAAGAGCAGCGATGCTTATGATTCACACGCGCCCAGTGAAAATGGGAAGTGCTCTGTTTAGTTGAAGGAGTGAGAGTGTGGGCTAAATAAGAAAAGAGGAAAAAGGATATTGATGATAGATAATAAGATTTATGGTATGCTATGGTTAATCTCTTATACTTAATTTATAAATTAAACTTTGTTATACAAGTCTAGGAAACTACTGTATATGGGTTCTGGTATTATTTTCATTGGTCAGCTAGCTCTCCACTGTTGGAGAGGGACAGCCTGTTACACACATAAAGGGGATTTTAGTACATTACTTATCATATGTTAACTATGTATATATGCATATATTTATCTATGAAATAACTATCTCTGTTCATGTGTCTATCTATCTACCCAGTCAACCATCCATTTATGAGATTAATAAGTAGCCACCTTTTCTTCAGTGGTTCATTATGATTTTCCTTGCTTGCTGTTGTTCTTTTATGGTGCTGGAGATTGGACCCAGGTCCAGTTACTTGTATCAATGCTTTACACTTTATTTTGACATTCCCAGCATCCGCTGTAGAGCAGATATTTTGTAGTTTGCAACAACTAGAGCCAGCAGAAGCAGGCCAGCCTTGTTTCTGTAGAGCCACTGGAATGCCTCCCTGTGAGAGCACCTTTCTAAAGTGAAGGAAAGACCAAAGGGATGACTTAGAAAGATCTTAGTAGAATAGAAGACACTCCTGTGGGGGTGGAAGTAGGCACACAGAGAACAAAAAGCCAGCTGCCTGCAGTTTGTGTCTGTTGAGATGAGCATTCTGTTCACGTGTCAGGAGACTAGGACATTAGAACTGTGCTTTTCCTCCTTAGGCCAAGTGGGAAGAAGCAGCTAATTGCACAGGCTTGGCTTTTACTTTGCAGTTACAGGCCGTTCTGTGTGACTCAAACTCACCACATTTATTGCCATGAGTTTATTTTAGCTTTCGTTAGCCTTGGGACAGGACATCAGAGTTAATTGTATTTACTGGCCTCAACTTGTCCTTTAGTTTTGTGGCCAATTTGGGGCCCCATGGTGCTTGTCTGGCACATTTTTAACTAATTGGAGGCAAGCAGTTTGGAGATGACTTGCTGAAATGTTAGTGTTAAGAAGTTTAAGGTGCCCCTTTCAGTTTCTACCTCTTCTCCTAACTCCCTACTTCCTCCTGCACTGCAACAAAACCCATCTTCTGAAGCTTTTATTTCCACAGGTGAAGATAAAGTTGAGACCTGCCTCTCCAGGATTGGCGTTTTACAGGGAGCCACTGTAGATCTTATCATACAAATCTGTTTGATGTAGACAGATGATAGTGACTTTTAGAGCTTTCCTCTTATCTATTTAGGAATTGTTTAATAAATCCATAAGCTGTGAACAGCTTACCCAAGCCATCTTCTACAGCAGTCCAGACTTTTAATCTGGGTCTACCACCACTGTTTCCCAATTAAACAGCCCAAAGAGGCAGGCCTTCGAATGGATTAATGACCTGCAAAATTTCATTTAAACATAGCCATTCTTGAATTTTATTAGTGGAAAAATACAAACTGGTCCATGGTCATGGATTATTACAGATTCACTCCAGACTGCTGATTTGAACTCTGATGAACCTGCGACACTCTCCATTAAGCTTCAAAATGAGCTTTCTCTTAATTGGGGAGTAGGATGGGAAAGTAAACTCATGGCCGAGGATGCCAGATTGGTGAACATTTCTTTACTTTGGACAGTGTTAAAACACATTTGATGTGCATAGAGGCCACACACAGGCAAATGGGCAGAGAACTGAGTTCATTTAATAGCTTCGCTCTATTCCAGAACATACACACACACACACACACACACACACACACATACATATATAGCTATGTATACACACATACACACACACATATATACACACACAAATGGCACTTTCAGAATCTAAATATAGTACAGAAGGAAGGTAGCATTGTAGTCATTTTTAGAAGATAAAATTAATTTCTGGAAGATTAAATAACAAGTGCCAGGTTCAATTGTGAACAGTAATTGTATGACTAAAGCACACACATTCTATATACATAAAGAACAGAGCTCTAGATTCATATTATGAAGGAATTGGACATTTGCTTTGCACTTTGGGGGCTGACAGTTTCCTGGAGAAAAGCAATCTAAACACAGAATCCATACAAGATATCCATAATTATAAACTGTGGTCAGTATCACAAGAAGGTACAGCCAATACCAGGGTGTTCTCACTGGGGAGATATGTGTCACTCTATTGTTGGAACATGTAAGTTTCTAAAGGGACCTGAAGATGAACAAAATTTCATTCTGATTAAGGATGGAAGGGACAGATGCTGTTGCTGATCCATGAGTGGGAGCATATGAAAGTGTGGCAGAGTGTGTCCAGAACATAAGACTTGAGGGCTGGTGAAATAAAGAGAGAAAATTGTCAAGCACCAGATTTTGTAGTTTTGTATTCCATGACACGAGTTTATATTTCTATCTAATATTTGGAGGGATACAAGCAAAGCTGGACAGTATAAGTAGATTTAAGTTTCATAACATCATACTTGGGTCTGCAGAAAGTGAATTGGAGAAGTTTCTTTAGTATCTAGTTAATTCAATAAATCACAAGTTCATGTATCTGTTTGTATCGTTGAAGAGATGAGTACAAAAACAACTGCATTTGTGACTATGTAACGCGATGGAGTTTTAATTAATTTTTGATAGCCAATATTTGAAAAAACCTACTAAATGCTTTGGAGAAATTATTATCATCATCATTATTATTATTATTATTATTATTATTATTATTTTGAGATTGTAGTGTTGAAGCACAATCTTGGTATATAGCACCGGATGGGCTGTTACTTATGACCCTCCTTCCTTAGCTTAATTGAGTGATGTGATTACAGGCATGTACCACCATGACAGTTGGAGAAATTTTTATAATATGGTTCTAGTATAAAATAAATGTATATTATCAAGACCAAATTTACCTAACTTACTTTAAACATGTTTTATTTATTCTTGTTAATTTCACACATGCACAACATGTATCTTGATATTACCCATCCCTAAGTTTCTCTTCCTACTCCCTTCAGAACTGCCCAGAACAGGACCTCATTCTCATCCCACTTTCAGGTCATTTTGAAGCTTTTAGATTTTTTTTTTTTGATAATTCATCAACTGTTATTAGTACTAAAGCACTGTGTCCTGAAGTGCTGATTGATTTTTTGTCGGCTTGGTCTTGTCTTGTGCAGGGCATGTGATATCGAGAAGTCACCTGCCAACAGCACTCTTCCCATCCTCTGGCTCTGGGTCTTACATTCTTTACACTCCAGCTTCCATGATGTTCCAATGCTTGCAAGGTGGGTTGATAGAGATTTGGGGATTAGCACTCAGTGATCACCTTTTATGAGAATTTTGAACCATTATGAGTCTCTTCCTTAACTGATACCCACTGAAGAAAGAAACTTCAGCCAGAGTTAAGAGAAGCACTGGTCTATGTGTAAACACAAATGTTTAGAAAGCAGTTTGGCAACATGTCGATTAGCAAACAGGAGACATACTGTAACATTTTATTTCATTTTATTTTCTGCTGTGCTATGATACTTAAGATGGTTGAGCTTTTCAGAACTATCTCCTCAAATTAAATGTGTTTCTTTTTTAGAAATGTTAACTTTCCTTAAAGAGTCCTAATGCTGAATATCTAATTACTTGCAAAATAATTCCAGAGTATAGAGAACAAGAGCTTAAAATGTGCCTCTAATCTGGTTTTCAGAATTCATACTTGTGGCCAATCAGTTAAATGTGCTTGCCAGTACATAGATAATGCATTTAATTTTTTTTCTTAGTTCTTTCCCTACCAAACAGAGAGTGTAGCAGGCTATGATAACTACAAGGGGCACAGTGGTGGGTTATGAAGATATTACTACCATGGGGGGAGGCATAGTCACTTGTATAGAAAATTGAGCAATGCCCCCCACCCCAGGTCTGTTTGGCTTCTTGTCCCACAAGAAATCTTTATTAAAAATGAGGAAATACCTGAACTGAAAGGTATGTGAATGATCATGCAATGCTCTGCTTTGTTCTCAATGTGGTTCCTCAGATTCCTAAGATAGAAATAGCACTCCCTCTACAGGATTGTGATGGCCAGTTTAACAAGGTGTTTGGGTCATAAGAACTCTGCATTCACAAATGAATTAATGCTGCTATAAGAGGAATTAATTTGCTCCCTCTGTCACTCATGTGCACACAACCAGAAGATCCCCACCAACAAGGCCTGTGCCTTGTTCGTGGACCTCCCTGTCTCTAGATCTGAGGAATAACTTTCTCATGACTATAAAACATCCAGTCTCTGTTATATTGTTGCACCAGTACAAAATGGACTATCCTACCTACCTACATGCATAGTGAAGCATATCTCACCTAAAGTCTGCACAGATTCTGTACACTTAGGCTTTGGTGCCATCGATCTTACCTTTCAAAGCATGCCTTCTTGTGGGACCAGAGGAGGCCCAGAGTGAGTAACCTCAGAGAGTTTTTACTTAGACATGTGGACTGCCTTTCAAGGACTTCAAAACCAATTGTCACATGGTAAATTGGCAAGGCCAAGTTGAAGAGGGATGGGAAAGCTTTGCTAAGAGGCCCACACATAAATGTTTATGAATGACAGATTAGTGTGTGCCAGGATCAAACTGCAGCTTCCTCCTCCTGGACATTTATGACCTGCGACTACTGATGTCCAGAGACCTCCTCCAGAGACAAATCAAACCCTCCCCCTGTGCTGTATTTAGGAATTTGGGGTTCTAGGTAACAGTGACTGGAGAACCCTACCTACTCTCACTTTAATTGTCTGTCTGTCTGTATGTCTGTCTTGTTCTCTTTCCCTCACAACCCTTAGCCAGGGTTTCTGAAACCACGCTGCATGAGTCAAGGCACTTTTTGAGTTTCCTTTTTGGCTAAGTTAGACTGTGCAGTTGTTTTGAACTTTGTGAGCACCATGGTCTTTACCATAATTTGCTTGCTTACTTGATGAATATCTATTTTGTGAGCGCTCTAAGGTTGACAGCAGTGTGTCTTTCTACTTAATGGCATCCAGTACACATGAGTGCAGCCAAGTGCAGGCAATTGACAACTCCATTAGTAACCCAATAAAATAGCATTTTAAAGATTTTTTTCTCACCAAGATTAAGTTTATTAGGAAATATATCATATTATTAAAATGTTGTACAAATGCCTTCCCATTTTTCAGATACATAGCCTAAAATTATGACAAAATTATTTTAGCCATTACTTTCAACATCTTGTTATATCATAATCTTATACTTGCATATTATATATATATATCATATATGTCTATATATGTATATATTTAAAAGTTCCATGAAAACTTCTATTTTGTAATAAAAACTTCCATTTTCTTGTAAAACGGATGCTGAGCATAGCCCCCTAACTGATTGTACCTTCCACTAATGGGTTATGATGGGATATTTGAAAAGCACTTAGATAAATTGTTCTAATCAGAATTCTTCTCCATTACAAAATAAATTACTCAAAATTTAAATTACCCAAATTATCCACCCATTGATGGTATTACACATGCTTTTTATTTTCTTCTTTATGCTACTCTGTATTGTCCCTCCCTTTTTTTTTTTACAATTGAGTTTATTACTTTTGTAATAAGATTAAGGAAATAAATTTCTTTCAAAGTTATTGCTTCATTGTTGCTAACACACATATGTGTGCATATATATATACATATATATATATATATATATATGAATGCTAAAATTGAAATCTTTGCTTCTTTGCTTCTTTCTAGTTTCACTTACATTGGTCCTATGCCACCAACAATGCCTCATTTGGATGTTTAATATGAAGAATGCCCATAGAAGCTCTTTTACCAGCACTTTGGCAATGGTTCCTTCACTCCTACTCAATAGATGGCATGTACTCTGCTGTGTACTGTGGCTGCCCTTGCAGTTTCAATTGTCTGCTCCTGTCCAGAGAACATGCTTCCTTCCAGGCAGTATATGAGGCAGTACCTTGTGCTGTTTGTGTTTAACAGTGTTTGTTAGGATCATTATCAACATAGTAATGTTATTAATAGCATTGTCAGAAACAACAGTAATCACAAAGATAACAGCCTGAACAACAGTGGCATTTACAGTATGACATTATATTAATTATCACAATGGATATGACAGGCTGTGCCTAGGAATTCACACTAGTGGGTAGTTTATGATTTTAAACTCAAAAGGAAAACTAGAGGATACATAGTCCCAAAATCCTTACCTCCATGCCCCTCCCTCTTTTTCTGACAAAGGGAAACAAGAAAACAACTAAAAAGAAAAACAACAAAACAGTGAAGCAAATTTGTTAAGGGATTTAGATAAATTATTGTTCTGATGTAAGAATATGACAAAATGTATAATTTTTGCTTCCTAATTTGGTAGATGTCATGTATAGCATGTGCTGTAGTAGACACAGTAGCTCATCAGACACAATGAGGAGGAGCCGGAAAGGGAGGGATTCTTGGATGTCTGGTACTTTCAAATATGACTCTGATAAAACAAATCAAAACAAAAACCAAACAAACAAACAAACCCAATTTTTCTCTGTTGAGAAAAAGAACAGCTTGCTAAATCCATTTTATGACTTGGTGCTTCATGGGTTTATTTGTCTTGTTGGTAAGTAGTGGGATAAAAGTCCTTACCAGTAGTATGCTTTCAGGGGCATATACATTTAATCCCAGCACTGGGGCAGGAGGGGTGCTGGAGTGAGGGGAGGCAGGGGCCAAGACAGGCAGATTCCAGTGAGCCCTGGGCCAGTCAGGGCTACAGAGTGAGACTGTCTTCAAAACAAAGCAAAGCAACAACAATGAAAACCAAGACAAACCTACCAAAAGTAGTCCCCCCTGCACCCCAAACTAAGTAGTAGAACTGAGCTTCACAGAGGGATTAAGGTAAAAGCTAATTATTTTATGAAGTGAACTTCTAAACCTAATTCTAAAGACTTATTTATACAGCTATTAAATTATTACTTTTTATGTAAATGGACAAATTTGACTTTGGCAAGTAAAGGGTCCTCAGTGTTTAGAAGTTTTAAAAGTATAAAGTTAACTGTTTAATTATTTGAAGTTTCAGTTACCATGGGGAGTTATGTCTTTACTTGTAGTTAAGTGAGGCAATTGTTAGATAAAATTAGATTTGAGTTATTCCAAATGTCTTCTTTGATGGCCTGCTCTGCAGTTGAGCTTCTTCAAGAGAAGTTTTGGAAGCAACAAGTATGTAAAGTTAAGCATTTGGGTGTAAGGACAGAGTGCTGGAAGAGACACGTGAGCGCCTGAATTATAACAGGAAGATCTTATTTTTCTAGGTTTTGTTTTGTTTTTAGTATCACAAAGGTTAAACTTGATTAAGCAAATATTTGTTTTGCTAGGCTTTTGTTTATTTCTTAAGCTTATTTAAAATTGTGCAAGATGTATTGACGATAACCTAACTCATTCTCACTTGTAGTGGTCCGCCCATAGGGTTACTTTATAACACATGAGTGGTATCTCAGATCTTTTAAGTACAGTGAGCATGCTCCATTTGTGGAGTAGCATTTAGATTATTACATTTAAAAGCAAGTGCCAGAGCTGGGGAGATGGATTAGAGACCTGAGTTCTAATGCATAGCACCCTTGAAAAAGTTGGGTGCAATAGTTAACACAGTAGTAGAGATGATGGCTCTCAGGGCCCTGTTGGTCAGCTGACGTAGCAGAAACAGTGAATTTCAGGTACAGTGAGAAAACCTTTCCCAAAATAAGGTGGGAAGCTATAGAGGAAGATCTGTGTGTGTGTGCGCGCACACACACATAGTGCACACATGCATACATATATCACTTTACAAATATGCACATACACAAGAAAATTCTGGGGCTAAAGGTGTAATTCAGTGGTGTTTGCTTATCATATATGAGTTCCTGAATTCTATCATTACCTCCACAAATGAGCAAACAGACAACAACAACAACAACAAGTTGGCAGAGATTCACAAATCCACAGTTTTCATCCAACCCATGTTTCAGAGCTAGGTCCAGCATATCCAGCCTTAGCTATTGTTTTCAGGCACCGTAGGTACCAGTGCTCTCCTGTGGAAGAAAATAGTTACTAATCATTCAAAGGCAACTAAGAAGGAGGCTTTTCATCTGATACTGCTCACAAAAAAAAAATGAGCAGCTTAGTTCTAATACTTTTGGAAAATTCCAAAGGAAATTGCACACTCAGAGTCAGATAGAACGTACACTACAGATGGCTCTGCCAACCTCACTGGCTCACAGACGGCAGAGTGTTAACAGAAAGCATCATTTCAAGTTAATCTGTATGGCCTTGTAGTTAGTCTTTAAATCATGAAATATTTTCAGACTCCCTCTGTTATTTATTTTTCTTCTTTCTTAGGGAAACCCAGGAATCAGAGCAATGTTTTTCTTTGCTTGTAATGAAAAGGGAACCTGAGACCTTCTTATGTTCACAGACATCTTTCCAAGATGACAGAACTGGGCTCAGAACTCACGTGCCTTTATGTCCATCTGAGTCCTACCATTATTTAAGAATTTGCATAGGGCCACCCCAACTGATGACTTAGTACTGATTACTGTGACCCAATGCGAAATGAAACTAAAGCTATAATAAGTGAACCTGAGGGCCAGCGTGCTACATTTATTTGGGATTTAGGTCTTGGCTGAATGAGAAGGGACAAAGGGGCTTTACTATTTCTAATGAGCACTTAAGGCTTTTCATCTTTTGAAGACTGTGTTCTCACCGTGCACAGTAGAACCTATTTTTAAGATATCTTCTGAGAAAAAAAACACAGATTCTCCTCAATCCTACTCAACCCCCTTTTTTCAGTATGTTGGATCACTTTTATTAAGTGAAAATGTACTGCAGTCTGAAGGGCTGGCCAGCTGTTAGACACTCTCGTGTTCCCACCAGCCAGGGGCGGGGTTGGCCTGTTCTTTATTTCTTGGCTGCTTGGCACAGTCCTTCCCTGACATACAACAAATCCCCATTATAAAGGATTATATGATGAGTCAATGAGCAAGTGAAATATGGCAACCAACTGGTGACTCCCAATTACATGAAAAATGAGTGTAACCACCCCTGCTGCAGTGCCCGTCTGTTGGCAAAGTGTTTGATCTCCTTGAGAAGCATTAAAAGAAGGCCTGGCTTATTAAATAAAAATCTCAGTTCTGTGTGTAATCACAAAAATTAATACTGTCACTTAAGAAAAAAGTCTAATTGGTGTCCTAAAGGGAAACCTACTAGGCTATGTAAAGTAGCTATTATAAAAATGTTTTAGCCTTCAGAGTGTATTTTAGACAGTATTTGTGTTGCCAGGTTTGGCAGCCAAAAATTCACTAAGCAGATTTGTCAGGGGCCATAATCTCTAAAACAGACATTGGCATAGGGATTAAAGATCAAGAGAATTATATATGTTTTGTTCTCCTATGCCAAGATTCCTTTTTCAAATAAGTTTATTTTGTGTGGGATTTAACCAGAAACACATCTATCTTTGCTTGTATTTAAGACATTAGCATTTCCTGTAAAGAAATTAAAATATAAAAATAAAATAAAAAATGAAAGTGTTTCGTTCACAGGCTTAGGGTGGTTGTGGACAAGGCCAAGCTGTTCTTGACATATTTCTTCCATACAGTCCACATGTAATGCTCTCTGAGGAAGCTCATCTCTAACATGTTACGATCTAGATCTAGTCTAGGTGATAGATCCCAGATGGAGCAAGAAAAAGTTTTCCTTTGCTATGATAATATACTCTTCAGTGTTCAATAGAATGACTAGTTGCTTTCCTAAACCAGTTGTTAGAAAATGCTAGAAAAAGTAGGAAAATGCAAAGTCTGGATTTTCATTAACTCATATATAGTATGCTTTCCCCAAAACTGTGGAGAGTTCTGGGAGGCAGGCAGGGTCATTTGCGAGAGCTATATAGAATAACATTTGACTCCTTTACGCTTCTGAGATGAGTGTGGATGAAACCCATAGTAATAATTCATAATTTCAACAATATGTTAACAGAGAAAGCCTAGCCCATAGATAACCACAGGATACCAAAAATTAATTTACTTAGATGGAAAGGGAGTCACACACAATTTGTACAGGAACCTTCAAAGGCACTTATATTGAAGCGTTTCCGAGCCACTTTTAAATTATATCTTCATCACACAAATGAAATCTCTTACGGAGAACCGCTGACTGTGAGAAGTGGCCAGCCATCTTCCCGGGCTTTATTCAGACTTCACGTCCAATCACAGGGGCAGACATAAATACATCACAGGGCTTCTGCAAACACTCCCAAGGTATCTACATAAAGACAGATGGCCAGAGGTCCTCCCAAAGAGATTTCTTTCCCTCCATCTCTCCTTTTCATTTTGCATTCACTATATTAACTCTGAGATCCATCTCTTAAAAAGAATTTGGAAACAAATTATAGGCCCTTTTCTGACTGCAGGTATAATTTTCCATATTTTCTTGAGACAGATTCTTGACACACAATGAAGAAGTTGCTACTAAGTGGGAACTGTAGGCATTATCTGAAGTGAGCTGGGCCTCCGATATTGGGAATGCGGCCCAGAGAGGAGATTTCCAGTCCTGTGGCATCCCGGGACTTCCGCCTCAGCTTTGCATTCCGTTTTTGGTCCTTTTCTGTTCAGTACAACAGAGAGGCAAAGAACCGGCCTGCCTGCTGGCTGTGTTCATGCTCACATAGACACTAGGGGGTGTCCAAGGACCAAACGTAGTCCTCCTTCCCTTCAGCCTTGTCTCCTTCGTGCTCAGAGGTCCAGCTTACTTAAAACACAGGAACTACAGGAAAAATCTATCCAATTAATTCCTGTTTTGTGCCAAAATGAATGACGTGGGGTCAGTTTCTTCATCAGTCCTGATCCCCCTGGTCCTCTGGCAGCAACTGTAATCTCAGGGTTTGCAGCTTAGGCTATCCCATGATAAGCCACAGGTGTCAAGGCGTGGGGTGCACACTTTTTACCTGTGTTTGCCTGAAGTGCTGTGTTGTGGAACTTAATTTCAGTTTAGGTCCGCCCATAGTGCACTATGGCAGGGGGCGGACGGCAACAAGGCAGGTCTCTGCCCTCTCATTTTCCTGTGGTTCAGATGGCTTTTTAATGTAGATTATTTGTTGATTACTTCTTATTAGCCAACATTTGCTCTTGCTACTGAGGACATCTTTAGGACTTTGGTCTTGGGTCTCTTTATGAATACCTATTACTTCTTAATTATGATGGCTTAATAAGATACGTCTTTCATTTTCATCTGCCATCTCTCTTCCCCTGTGATTCTTTTCCCTTTACTATAGGTCCCCAAGGGCATGTTACTGGCTCGTTTTCTTTATTGTTCCCATATTCCTCCACCCCTCCTGGCGAATTAAAAAAATAAATAGAATGCATTTTAAGGATGACAACAGTAATAATAAAGCCAGGAAATGTTTTCCAGCTAAATGCTCTCATTTGAAGGCCTATTGAAAATAGCATAAACCTAATTGAAGTAGTCAACCCCTCCCATACAGGTCGTGCTACTCGCTATGAAGGTAAGACAAAGCTGGTGACATTTCTGCAATTTTCCAGTCTCACTTTTCCTAAGACATATCAATAGTATTGACAAGAGTATTGCATTGTGCTTCTCAGTGACCTGAGCTGTCATGTTGTGGGCCAAGATAATTTTTTGTTAATGAAACCTTGTCGTATTCTTTACTTATAAACAGCAACAGGGAAATAATCATGATTCAATGTGTAGGAACTGAAAATCAAAATTGTATCTTTTGGTGAGCCAATAACACCGGTCATTTAGCTTATCTGGACACTCAATGCCCACCAACTGTAGCTGTAAAAGGTTTTAATACATTTCCTAAATGTGGGGGATTATGGAAATAGTCCAAGAAATCTCTTCTGTGAAATGACCAAGCTGGTTGCATCTATGAAGAAGGATCTCTTGTTTATTGCATTTTTGAACAGCTTATGCAAGCTCCTCAAGAGTTATTCCTTGGACCAAGGCTCTTAGTGAAGTTCTTCTCTGAGATGGAACCGCCAATCGCATTTGATGGCAAAGCACTAGCAGCTGGGAAACTGCTCTTTCTCTCCCCTCTCATTTCCCAAACAATGTTTGCACTGATTAATACTATGCAACAAGACATGACGCAGAGATTGTGTTGGCATTGTATTCTGATGACCCCACACATTGTGTGCGCTCTGTGGTTCCTTTTGCTGTTCATAGTTATATGGGTTTATCAGAAATTACATGTCAGGCTCCCGATGAGTGTAATTGTATACTGATTGTGTATAGTTTTTTAAACCTCATTATTAGCCTTGTATGCAAACCAAATAAAAGGAAAGTTTAAAAAAGGAAAAAGAAAATAGCCTCCACTGGACGTCATGTCAGAGCCCAGGTGTTTGAGCCGAGATGCAGGGGGGAAACAAAATGTTCTCTCAGGGACATCTGCTGCAGCCATGTGCTTGAAAAGGGCCTTAATGAATGGAGGGGAAGGAGAGGCAAGGCGAGGGCTTGTGAGAGCTCCAGAGCTGTGCTGCCTCCCCACTCTGCTCTCCTTGCATGCATGACTCATTTAATAACAAGGAGGGGAGGACACTGAGAAATGGGCTGAGCATGCCCTCATTCATGGTGACTTTCATTAATTGGTGTCCCCATGGCAATTTCTCTGAGTTCTGACCCTCTTCTTAGTATCCCCTTTAACAGAAAAACAAAACCAAGTGCACCTCATCTATGTAGTTACAAACTCAGGGGCAATCTACCCAGGAAGGGCAATGAAGTGAACAGTGCTTTCTTCCCCTTCCCAGGACTGTGCCCTTCTGCCTACTGACACCTGAGCCATTGATTGGACACTTCTAAGTTGGCGATTAGCCAGCTTCTGCTTTCTGTGGATTCAGGAGCAGGAAGCTCAGCAGGGAATGTTGAAGTATTACATACCAAGGACGAGGGCCATTAGAACTCGACTCAGCTCTAATGGGAGAAGTACTTAGTTCTTTTTAAAACCTTTAATCAGTATACAGTGTTTCAGCACACAGATGTTAGCACCAGTGTGAAGGCTCTCTAATTGTCATCTAAGTTATCCCTGCCTAAGGGCTCCCAATCAAATTATTAGACTGTTGCAGTGAGTCTGTGGCTCTTGGTTGTACCTTGCAAGAGGGGTATTTTCTGGAGTGATGAGAAGCAGTGGTTTCTCCTGGGAAGCAAATGTGCCATTATGGACTTATTAGGTCCTTGATTAGATCCACAGCTGATAACTGAGTAGATTTTTTTTTTTTTTGAGAGAGAGAGAAAAAAAAATATTGCAGTTCATTTCAATCTGCTTCCCTCAGCCATTGGGTCGTGGAAAAGGAAGTAAATGGAATAGCACTAAAATAAATGTGTACACCGTTATTTTTAAAAAGTGGTTATAAAAGTTAATAATCAAATCTTAACAATTTCTATTTGCTCTTCAGGCTTAAGGGTGAAAGTCTTTAATAAATTGTTTGTTTTCTTTTGCTTCTTGTTTTTCAAATCCTGGGGCTTCTGTCAGATGCTTTCTGACTGGGCTGCCAAGACCTAAGGAGTTAAACATCCAGAGTGATAATTAATTAATTAGGCAGTCCCAGAAAGTTAACCTCTCAAGTTTCCTTCCTGAAATTCATGTTTATCTGATTTGCTTTAATAAGCGCCTTGCTATTGAACTAGTTTTACATACTTTAATTTGGAGATAATTACAATACTATAATTCACATTTCAGATACACATTAACTTTTCAAAAGATATCAAGCCAGATAGTTCTCTTTCACATTGTGCTTATTTTTTTGTAACGTGTATGTAACCTGAAGAATAATTGTGCTGGCTCTAGTCATATCTTTTTAAGTCTTTCTATTATGAGCCATTTATTTGATTTTAATTGTAGAACCATTGGTCATATTGAGTTCATTTCCTGTTCATGTTGATTTCATGGGTCTCTCCATTAGTATTCAATTGCACAGTAATTAGTCATTAGTTCACTGTGATGTCTCCAAGCATGCGTATACTTACATTCTCATTTTCCACTGAGTTTCTGCACTCCTATTTGAATTCTTTTTTCTTAAGGAAATGATGGTCATGTTAAAACACTAGATCTAAAGCCAGATCTTGAATTTATTAACCGCTTTGCAGAAAGGATCCTTGTCCAGGCCAGCAAGAAAGCTTGATGTACCAGAAATGATGATAGACTCCCCCCAAACAGCTCTAAAGTTGGAAGAGCTGGCAGTGCCTGGTGGTGAAGCACTAGTGACCAGAGGTGGACTAGACACTCCACAGTGGAACTCCACCATACACTTGACCTAAGGGGCTTGCAGCTAGTTCTGATTATAGCATCTTCAGTAAGTACATCGTCAATCTCCAAAAAAAAGGTCAAATTCCCAACTTGGTACTAAGTTCCAATAATGTGCTGAATCTTGTCATATTAACTAACCAGCTTTACAGATCTATTTCCCTTTATAAGAAGTTGAGTGTCTTAAATCGTCAATGCATTAATTAATTCCAAATTTGCTATGTTCTTTTAAAGCTCACATTTTATCTAAGGTATTCACTTAGCTCCCATGAAAAGTAAATATGTCATCTGTCACAGTCTGTCACAAGCTCGTAATTCAAATCCATTAGAAAATTGTTCCTGCTTTTTATTTAGCTGGCTTTACATTGTTGTCCTAATTAAACTGGAATCTTATATCATTTAAATGTTAGACTTGAGGGTGAAATTATTTTTATTCAGGTGATAATGGTGGTGCTCTTGGCAGAGCTGAAAGAATAAAAAAGAGCATTGCTTTCAGATTAGTTGAGTTAATGTTTAAGGAGCCTTGGCTGTGTGATGAAGACCATTTGCCTGCACTCCCAATAGGAAGTAAAAGACAAAAGGACAGATAAGCAGGATCTCCCTGGAACAAGTAGACAGAATAGTTCTGAGGCAACCTATTGTTATGCCCAATCACTTTGAGGTGGTCCAAATAGAGCTTTAATTCTTATAACTGTTTTTTAAAAAGTACTTCACAATACTTTGTATAAATGCTCTGCAGACCTAAGTGTGCAAATGAATCTTGATGAAATGTATTCTGCCTCAGTAGGTCTGGAGTGACCTACAGAATGTTCTAGTCACACAAGGTATCAGGTGAAGCAAGAATGCCTGCTTCCCAGTTCACGCTGTATGCTGCAAAAGTGTGAGGTCATTAACAAGTAAATGGGATGAAATCAGAAAGTACAACTTTTCATCTAGCTTCCTTCCTTCCTTCTTCCCTTCCATCCTTCCTTCCTTTTATTCTCCCTTCCTTCCTTTTTAATGGTTTCTGAATTGAGAAATAATTGTCAGGCTGTATCCCCAGTTATTTTACATGCTGAGGCAGAAGGAAGGTAAATTTGAGGACTGGACTAGTAAGAGCCTGCTTCAAAGTCAAAGTAGAAGGATGACTGGAGAACTAGGTGGTGGCAGAATACTTAGAGAGCCTAGGTTCAATATCTAGTACAGATAACAAAAGAGAAATCACTGTCACATTTTTGAACAATGTGAGCTGTTATTGGACTTGAAGCCTTGTCATAATGCTGATTTCTATTGTAGTTACTACTATATAAGCTTCTAAGTCAATGTTTCTTACTTTAGAAGCAATTGGATTTTCTAGAGGAAGACAGTGCTCCATACACATCCACATGACTTATGCCTACACATTGCACAGGGCTTTTCCACACACTTTGCTTGGCATTAACAACACATACTATACTTCTGAATCCCTTTTATCAATGTATAAGAGTTACCTTTTATCAGGCATTACTTTAGCCTTCCTAGCCCTCTGCTCCCTTGGGTTATATTCAATAAGCTATCTCTACCCCAAATTTTACCTTCAATTTTATTTAAAGATCCAGACATAAAGACTTCCATTTCTAAATTTATCAGGATGTAACTTTCCACAGAATAATATATAATAAGGAAGGGTATCAATTTCAGAATGAAAAGTCAGTGGGCATTATCAGATATTCCATATGGCTTAACATAAATATGGGCAGCATGAGCAGAACATTGTCTATCTCATTTCTGTGAACATGGAGTCTAAATTCTTGGCTCTTCATGTTTCTTCTGCATTAATCTCAACTTCAGACTGTTCTTTCAGTTGAACTATAGTTTATAAATCCTACAAATCGAGCGAAAAACACTTTAGAATTTTTCTAGATTTGTAAGGCAGATTTGAATAAGAATAATTATTATCCATTTGTGGAATGCATCATTTATTTTATTTTTAACTTTATTTTTAAAGGGAGAGGACATGTTATATACCCCCGGCTGCCCTGAAACTTTCAATGCAGCCAAACATGACTTAGACTTATCATCCTCCGACTTCTACCTCTTAAGGGCTGGAATTACAAGAATGCTCCATCTTGTCCAGCCTTAGACAACAACTTGTTGTTGCTTACTTGATTTTCAGATGTATTTATTTTATCACAGATCTGTGGGGGGGGGGATGTTTTACCTGCATGTATGTGTGTATACCGTGTTCATGTCTAGTGTCTGAGGAATTCAGAAGAAGGTGCTGGCTGTCCCGGAGCTGCATTGGTCCATCACCCAGCACCAACATGGAAACCCCCTGGTCTTCACCACTTTCTTTCCCTCTTTCTTTTTCATCTTTCCCTCTTTCTAGCTGTCTAACTTTCCTTTCCCCTATATTCTTGTCTTCCTTGTTCTTAGAAAAGCTGGCTCGACATTCTTTCTGTCTGACTATTGGAGAATAAATTAATTAACACTGGTATAGGGAGATTATGAAAATTTAAATTATGATTGACTCTAAAACTTTTTTTATGTTTTCTTTTGGGGCATGAACTAAAGGAATTGGTTTGCATAAGCAATTCTATTCTTGGTTGAATATTACTTAAAAATTGAAGGAAGTACTTTTTAAGGGTTTAATTTAATGTTTTTCCTAGTTGTACATACAATAGTTTATGAACTTTATTAAGACCAATGACACCGAACATAATGGATCAGGTAAAAACAACATAATATTTAAGACATCTCATACTTTAAAAGTACAGGAAAGCATTATGTATCTAATGTGTGGAATGTTTCATGTCAGCCAGTATATGATGAAGACAATAAAACATCCCAGAAGATCCACTAATATTTTATTATCTATATCCTTTTTCTTAAAATAAAATTATTACTATTATTGAAAGAGAGTCTCATTGCATAGCCCTGGCTGGTCTAGAAATCATCATGTAGATAAGGCTTGTCTTAAACTCCCAGATATATGCTTGCTTGTGCTTCTTTTTTTTTTTTTTTTTTTTTTTTTTTTTTTTTTTTGGTTTTTCGAGACAGGGTTTCTCTATGTAGCCCTGGCTGTCCTGGAACTCACTCTGTAGACCAGGCTGGCCTCGAACTCAGAAATCCGCCTGCCTCTGCCTCCCAAGTGCTGGGATTAAAGGCATGCGCCACCACCGCCCGGCTTGCTTGTGCTTCTTAAGTCCTGGGATTGAAGGAGTGTGCCACCACACCAAGATGTACAACTTCCTCTTACCTTTTCTACATGGCGTATTAGTTACTCTTTCTGAGCCTCAGGTTTCTTTTTAATGAGTTAAGGAGCTAATATAGTCCTCTTGAGAATGTATATTAGCCAATAATTTTTAGTTTCTGGGCTCTGGAATTATTGCAGAAAGCAAATTAGAAAAATAAATTCACAAATAGCTTGCATTCCAATAGGGGTAGATAGATAAAACAATTACAATTAATATTCTCTATGGGGAAAAGCAAATTCAAAAGGAAGGGGTTGGTAAGGCAGTGCCAGAGGAACATATACTATGAGAAGGGAGAGCAGGAGGTGCAAGAGTCCTGAGGTAGACTATAGCTGACACTAATTTAAAAGATCGCAGGGGCTTGTGTGGGTGGAGACAACATGAGAAGAGTAAAGCAAGAGGCAGAGAGAAAACAGGCAGATCTTGCAGGAACTGTGTATTGTTGCAAGGACTTTGGTTCCTGTTCAGATGTGATTGGGAGTCTGCTGAATGCTGTGAGGAGAATGGCAGAAATAAGCTTTGCTTTGAAAAGGAGTTTAGATGCTGTGGGGTAGAGATGTTCAGACCCTCAGCGAGGTGAGATGTGGAGTGTTAAAGGAGTAAAAGGCAGGTATGACATTGTTCTGGGATGGAGAGCTGAAAGGAAGAATTTGCACTTTGCTAAGTAGGGAAAACAAGATCCAACATTAAGTGAATATGAGTTCAAGTGTAGAAGACTGTAGCGGCTTCCAATAAAAAAAATGAGCTGGGAGTTCAAACCCATTGGTCTAGGACTTGTGGACAGGTCTCAAGTGGTAGTGGGAAATCATGAAAAATGATCAGTAGTCTTGAAAAGTATGGGAGATTTATCTCACTTGTCAGTTTGTGATTGACAAACCAAGGTGTCCTGCCTTTCTTTCAAGTCATTTTAACTACACTATTAAAAGCCATTTTAACTAAGCAATTAAAAGGACTAGGTGGTAAGTTACTGGCCATATACACATTATTGTATGCTTTCTTCATGCAGGCTATGGGCTCTGCATCTTAACTTAAAAACAGTTTCATAAAGTTTTATTTCTTGAATTAAGCCAAAAACGTTCCATTTTCTCTTCCTCGTGAGGATTCCATAAGAGTTATTCTAAGTATGTATTAATAGACCACCTGACTGGGTTTGGTGGGACAGGTGGGGGATACCTTTCATTGGAGCATTTGGTAGGCTGAGGTAGAATGTTAAATTAACAACCAGTGTGGCCACAATGAGACCCTGTCTCACAAAAGTCAAAGAAAGAGAAGCACTGGATTGTGGGAGTTCTATTCTATAACTCCCTTGGTAACTGGATGATAGAAACCCAAAAGCAGCATTTAACCTCATCCATATAGGCTCACAATTTGTATGCATAATATTTAAAAAAACACTATGTAAATATGACCAATATGCTTAATATTAGGTTCAGCATTTATAGGTCTAACTAATATTTTAAGATTTTAAAAAAATGTGCGGATGAAAATCTAGATCTCATTTTTTGTTTTTTGTTTTTCGTTTTTTTTGTTTTGTTTTGTTTTGTTTTTTTGTTTTTTTTGTTTTGTTTTTTTGTTTTTTTTTGAGACAGGGTTTCTCTGTATA
>NW_022196905.1:5392630-5400128 GCF_008632895.1 Mastomys coucha
TTTTTTTTTTTTTTGAGACAGTGTCTCACTATGTAGTCTTTGTTGGCCAAGAACTTGCTATGTAGAGCAGGCTGGCCTTAAACTCAGAGATATGACTGCTTTGGCCTCTCTAGTGCTGGGACTAGAGGGGTGAGCCACAATATCAAGCTAGTTTTCACCTCTTGAATCATTGGAATTATATAAAATTCCGTTTTCTTTCTCCTCTTGATGTCACTTTGTCACTTAGCCTAATCTAGTGGGGCCATCTACCCTGTTCCTTTTCTCCCCTTCTATTAGAGCCTTTATCCATCTTCACGTGCAGCTCACATTCCCCGGGTTCAGAAGTAGCACAAAGGTGGGGGTGCATGATTATTTGTTAATGAAGCATTTTGGCTGGAAATTTGCCCTTAGGAAAACAGCACAGTGATTGGAAACGTGCTCTTGATAGAAACCTTTTGTTGAGTGAATCTAATTTCTCTGTAATGATCATCTCCATGTACGGTTTAGTTCTTCAGGAACTGCATTGCTTTGCTTTCCTGTTTTGTATAGAGCACTACCCGGAACATTATATATATCCAAGGTTTTTTTTTTTGTAGACACATATTACTTTATACAATGCATACAGTTCTTAAGAAAAACTCCAATTGAAAGAGTCTTCCAGGATCATCTTGTCTGTGCTATATTCCATTTAAATAAAAAAAATGATTTCTGGACATTTTTCATATTCATCAAATTCATTATAGCTGGGATTTCATGTCCAGTCAAAAGAACTTTCACAGAAAACAAAACTTCCTCACTTTTCATTTACAGCCTTGTTCTAGTAAGAATAGATTAATGGTTCTAACAGTTCTCCAGGCATAACACAATAGAAAGAACCTGTGTCCATCCCAGCTTGCCTTCTGAACGGTCCCAGCTGGATGCTTTCCATTATGAATACAGAGAATATAGAGCACAAGGCAACTGCATATAAGGTGGACAGTTCTTAGAGACCAAGCACAGAAAAGATTCCATTAGTCCTGTGTCCCACAGTTAGCTGTCTAGAACTTGGTTCATCTGGCTCTGCCTTATGGCAGAGAGCCCGGAAGGATGTGTTAGCTGAGTGTCATAAGGTGCTCCTAGGTGTGCCTGAGTAGACTGATTTTTCAGAAAGTCATAGTATGCCCAGCAGAGGACTTTCCTCCCCGTGCTCCACTGTCCTGGGCTTCATTCTCTTTTCTTTTGTCATGTATCAAAATGTATGGTATGACTGTAAAAAGTGAAGGAATTGCATATCGACCAAAAGTTGACGGAAACTGTAAAGTTAAATCTATGAATTAAGAAGTACTTATATTTACCACATATTGATGCTGGTGTTGGAATTTATTATTAGCTTCAAAAGGTAGTTCTCAGCATGCACCTTGTGTTTCTGTATGTCCCAAGCAGATAGCTATGGAAGTCAGTTCTAGTATGTCACACAGGCTTATGGAGTTCTATAAGAGTCTGTTGTAATGTTCTATCATGTTCTTACAAGAAAGTTGCGTGCAAGTTGATATTTACTGAATAAATACTGTATAGATAACCTGCTACACTTTGTCCAAAAGAATGTGGGACTTTGTGGGCAGGCATTATCAGTTTCTGAATTAAAATCTAGACCTTTTGCCAGGACCCCTGTACTTTCCCCAGCAGACAGCTCCCTGAATGACCTTCCTCTTTCCTGGTCCCCACATATATGATTCCTTATGGCCTGAAGGGTCTCTCCAAACCTCTGTCTGCTTGATGTATAGACCCTGAAGTATACATTATCAAAATGATCAGACATGGTTTGAATTCAGACACAGACCAGGTTATGGTTAAATCAGAGTTATTAAACAAGATTTTAGAAACATGCTTAGAAATAGACCTCAGAGCTCTACAGAAGTGTAGAGATCTCAGATGTTTTATTCTCATTTAAGTGATTTCTGTTGCTTTTTCTTTTGGGGCAGGGTCTTCCTGTGTAGCTCAGGCTAGCTTGAGACTCAAGACCTTCCCTCTATCTCCTAAGGGCTGAGATTGCCAACAATGTGCCAGCATACCAGTTAATATATATATTTAAAGGTGAATTACGAGAAATGAGGAAAAGCAGCATTAGTGAGTTACCGCTCTTTCCCTACACATTGGGCTCTGCCACTTCTGCTCTTTTCTTCTCTCTCCCCTCCCTGTCTCTGTCTCCCTCTTTTTCTCCCCTTCTAGGTCCTTCACTTCGCTCTCCCTTATTCTTTAGCACCGCTGACAAAGGAAATCAGAAGAAAAATGGAAATAATAGAAAAAGATTACTTTTTTTCTTACCCATGGACTCCAAATAAAAGGGACATGGCATTAACTCCTATAATGATTTGCTCTTTGCTTCCATCTGCATATCTGATCTAATTACACTAATAAAAGGCGAAGGCAAAGGGAGACATTAGACTAACAAGTGAAGTTCTTAACTTGCATAGGAAACACCGATTTGCTCCATGCTCAGCCTCCTTTTAACAGCTCTCTGCAGCCCTTGATGCACAGCAGGGGGAGTGGCATTGGCCACCCCAAGGCAAAATGGATCAGTGTGCCTCTGTATGGAAAATTGGTCCATGTGTGATTTAGCTTTGAGTTGTGTTGTGTTTCTTATACTAATATAATATTGTTCTAGTGCTTGCCCCTGATTAAAGAAATAACATAAATAAATAATTTATAATTTAATTAATAAGGTATAATATGCAAAGCACAGTAATTTCAAACAGCTTGTAATGTCTCTAATGTACTTTCAATTTTTTATTTTACATAAGGGCTATATTCATTATGTAGTTATGATAAACATACTAATGAATTTTATTACAGGAACAAATTTAAACATGTAAATGAGATCAAATAGTATTAAAATGCAAACGATGGTGAAACTTATTACAAACTAACCTTGCCAATATACATGGAATGATGCTATTTTAAAACTTTGTGAGTTGTATCTCTTAAACAAAGGCATTGCCTTTTACAATGTCTCTGAACATAAGAATTGTGAATTGCCTGCTTTATTCTCACATGAACACCCCAACCAAAAAAAAAAAAAAAGTTAACAAGAGTCTAGGTTTGCATGTAACTTTGGATGACAATTAAAATCCCTTTTCTTGTTCCAGTGAACAGTAATCTGTGCATAATTACATTCAAATGAGATATTAGCATTTTTTGTGCTTACTCTTTGTTAATTGCAGAGTTCACTCACCATGCTGATGCTTTTGATGGAATCAGGCAACCTTATTGACCTGGTGCCGTAAGGCGAGTTGGGAAATTCTAGCGTAGTCTTCATTTTTTTTTATTTTGGCATTTTAAGGAGTCCTGCTGCTTTTATTACATTCCTGACACTTTTGTTAATAAATCATTGCAAAGTTAATGAAAATTGCATTCAGGCATATCCAAAATAATTGTGTCCTTTGTCATGCTAATAAATTGAAAGATGTTGATCCAATGGGCGAATGCATGCCTGTTATGGGGAAGTTTGTAAGATGGTGCCTGTTGCATTGACTTTCGCCCTATCACCTGTATAAAAGGAAACGCGGGGAAACAAACATCAGGCAATATGTTTTATTCCATATTTTCTAGAGCAATCCTTTAATTAAGTCAGCAAGTGGCTAAATTATATCTACATGGAAAGATAGATGTATTTGTGTTATGATTTATGAAAGGCTGTTAATATGAATAGAAACCAGCAACAGTGTAATACCACACTCATAAAAATAGGAAAACCATGTTTAACTGACCTTTGGTTGTGCCTGGGGATTTTCCACGTTTATATATGATGCACTTGATTTAGAAATCACAGCTGTAATAACCCCACATTCGTTTCTCAAGTCTTCTTCTACACTAATTCAGAAGAATAGTGGAGGAATGTGTCTTTTTATTTTAACAAAAATGATCTTTTTGGCAAAGCATCAGGTCTTTTCCCTCAGTAAACCTTAAGTGAACAAGGAGGTCAGTGAGTATGTCTGGGAGATAACAGTCATTCACACACAGTGTGAGGCAGATCTCCCTGCTCCAGGTAAGGGGGGGAAACTCAATTCTGAAATACTTATGTTCCTGTTCGATTTCACACACACACACACACACACACATACACAGAGAGAGAGAGGCACACACACACATATGCACACGCACACTCACACACACACAAACACACACGTGTTTTTTTCAAATTTATCTCAAGGAAGAACTGCAAGTTATTGTTGTCTTGGGAGTTCTTAATTTATGCAGTAGCCCATCATGCTGATTTTAGGTAGGTATTTATTCTGCTATTCAATCAAAAAGCATAGTTTCCATAACAACGGCCACATCAGATGAAACGTACAGCTTGGCATTTGAAATACAGGACTTCTTAGGAGATACGCTTCCTGACATATTGTGTTGAACTTGTGTTCCTTTCATTTTCTTTTAGCTAGCAAGATCTGTGTTTCTATAAAGGACCATCGCAGTTTTGCATAATTATTACAATCCATCTGCACATTTCCAGGATTTATATTAAAGTAATTAAAGCCATTTTGTATTAGTGGTTGCTGTGTGGAACCGGCTTGGATGCAGGATTCTAAAAGTTCCCACTCGCCTGCTTGCTGCGTTGTAATTTGGAGAACAGAATGTTCCTTAAATGAGGTTTGGGAATACTGCATTTTTTCTTTCTTTCCTTTCTTTGCAAAGTAACTTTTTTTCCTCCTGTGGAAAATGGAATAAAAGGTTCACCTAGGGACTGGAATTAATGTAGTCCTTCAGCCTAGGGTTAAAAAGAGCAAAATCACAGCCAGAAACATTGTGCAAACTCTAATATATTTAGCTTTTTCTATGGAGAAATAATAAGCCTGTGTTTCTAAGGCAACTTTCTTCCAAAGAACAGCAAGCTATTTAATTTATATGCTCATTTTCACTGGCAGTATTTGTTCAAGGTAAATGAGGACAGGAATTATTAATTCCATTTTATGGATGGGATGATTGAGGCAGAGACAGATAATGTCATAAAGAGCAGATAATGAAGCTCGTAATGTACTGAGCAAGGGTAGACACACTGCAATGAGTAATAACTAAGGTATGTTATATCAAACCCACCAACAGAATGGGCTGCAAGTGCCACGCAGTATAGTGAAGTTGCTGAGAAACATCAAGTAATTTCTGGAAGTTTTCAAAGGAAAAACTGGAACAGACTCACTCTCTCACCTGGGTCTGAACCCCCAGTATCTCTTCTGAGGTTCTTAAAGCTTAGGCTGGATTTACAAGTGGTCAGGATTTGTCTCTCAAGAGTTTGGTTCTTGCAAGTGGTCCATAGTAGAGAAGAGAGAGATTGTCTAGGTAAATATATAGCGTTTTTTCAAAATAAGGATTAATTCACTTAAAAAAAAAGAAATAAGGAAATTGTCTCTCAAGTGCAGAGGAGTCTTGGTTTTGCTCTGTAGAGTACACTCATATCAAACTCTCCTTGCTGGAAGAACAGTGAACAGATGGAGGCACCAAACTCACTCTATTCTAAGGCATGTATCTGCAGACATTTACTGTTGTGCTTGCTCACATGTGGTTTTTAACTCACCATCCTATGACCACAACATCCACAAATATGGCTATATCATGCTTAACATGCTCTATCTCTAATTAGAACAGCTACAAAGTTCATGGGCTCTGAACTTCTGGCTCCTTGGGTAACAATGGAGTTGTATAGTATGGATTCTCAGAAGGGATTTGGACAGAAGTCAGCTTTGTTCAGATTTTGTTTGGTGTTTAACATTGATAAATAGGAAGGAAGAAGAAGTCCAACTAGACATCACCCTCACTGATGAGGTGGTGTACATGGTCCGAGGAGGGGAGGAGCCTTTACCACCATCTTGGTTTCTGTTTATATGAGGGGTCATTCAGTTTTTGAGATTGACAAAGCGACTGTCATGTGAGTTCCACAAACACAGGAGTGTAACCTGAAGAGAGTCCTTAAGCTGGAAAGAGGACATTTAGAGGAAGAGAATTTAAAATACACTTTGCAACGTAGCTATTGAAATTATGCAGCTTTATGCTAACAGAGTGTATTTTGAAAGTAATTTAAAGAAGTTTTGAATTTATTTTATAGATGTTAGATCCCAATGAAGTTAGAAATGAGCACCAAGCAGAATTGGGGGTGACGCCATCCAAGATGGGAAGAGGTCAAGTTGAATAAAACCTGTAAGGTGGGGATAGGAACAAGGAGGATCGTGTGTGCAGGAAACACTTTTGATACTTTGCTTGCCAAATTGGTTCTAGACACACATTGGCAGCCCCACTATGTGTTATGATTCTGTGGTTCTTGGGGCTTGTGCATTGGATTGTATATAGATAGTTCTCCCAAAATAATCCTAGCAGGAAAGCACACACACACACACACACACACACACACACACTTCTAGTGAAACTATCAAAAATATATCTATACGTGGACACTACTGACAAGTGCAAAGCAATATGAATAAAGGGCTGGCAAAACTTTCTGTTAAGGATGGAGAGAATTCTACTTTGCTCTTTGCTGATATATGGCAATAAGAACACCACCAAACTGGAGCAGTGCCTGTTTGAAATATAGAAAAGGAATCGACTTATGTACTCCTTCCTTTCTGGTATTTTATTTGTATGGTTTTTTAAAAATAAAGTTTGCATCCCAAATTGCCATTTAGGATTGATGCATTTGATGCTTCTGTGACTGTGTCCCAACTTGAGCTCTGTGCCTTGGTACTTCATTTAAAGTGCGGTAGTAGAGTAAGCCTCTGCTGCCACAGAGAACCATAAAGCACAAACCATTTTGGGTAACTAGTGTCTTGGAATAACAAAACTTCCAATGTATGGGATTTATTTTTTTATTTTTTTATTAATTAATTATTTTATTTATTTAGATCCCAAATGTTGCCCCTTAGTAGTCCCCCCTCCCAGAGTTCTTCGCCCCATCCTCCATCTTCACCTCTAAGAAGTTACCCCCCAGGCATCCTTTCTCTGGGGCACCAAGTCTCTACAGGATTAAGTGCATCCTTTGCCACTGGGGCTAGATAATACAGTTAGCCCTATGTTAACATATGTTCTAGGGGCCTCGGACGAGCCCCTGTGTGTTATTTGGTTGGTGGCTTAGTCTTTGTGAACTTCTAGGGGTCCACTGTTGATCTTCCCATAGGGTTGTCATCTCTTTCAGCTCCTTCAATCCTTCCCCTGACTCTTCCATAGGGACTCTGACTTCAGTCCAGTGATTGGCTATAAGTATCTGCATCTGTCTCAGTCAGCTGAATGTATGAGATTTCTTATCCCAATGAGTATCTCCAATCATTTAATGATCTTTAGTCTCAATTTTTTTGAAGCTTATGTACATCAGGATAAAATCATCTAAGATCTAGCATTGTAAAGGACTACATTACATTGTACTTATAATAAAATCATTGTGCTTACACAGCATGGTATAAAGTATTAGTTTTGGGAGTTCATCTCTTTAGGCCCCAGTGTTTTATTTGGGAAGGTAAACTATACAGAATATTATGTGAATTGTTGATCTTTC
>NW_022196905.1:5400138-5424335 GCF_008632895.1 Mastomys coucha
GCCTCAAACTCAGAAATCCACCTGCCTCTGCCTCCCAGGTGCTGGGATTAAAGTCATGTGCCAATTTGTCTTATGATGTTCAGCACTTTATAGTTCAGGAAATTATTTTGTTCTTAGTGATGTTATATACAATATACTAGATTTTGTGGGAGAAAACTTCCTTTAAACTAGTGCGGCATGGAACCACTTGAAGACATCTCTAGGGACATTCAGAAGGGAAAGAAAATGAGGCCATAGATGGCAGTTCTGTGCACACATCTATGTACGAAGTCCACTTCTGTGCAAACTTCTTAGTGGACTCCCATCACACACACTGAGCCTCATCATGGCCTGCCCCTTTTTACCTTGCTGCACCCTGTTGTGGTGGCGTGCCTGTGGATAACTTGCCTTTCTTGAAGACTTTTCCAGTTTTAGGTGTTTTCCGGCTTCTGCTTTTTCCTGGACTATGCTGTATCCTCTTACTGCTGCGCAAATATACTTACATGCTTTCATTTGGACTAATTGAGCTTTGTTCAAAAAATGCTCACTACTTCCTAATTTCTTGGCTAAGTTATATTTTTTGAAGCTAGAGTCTCATATCCACCCTGGATCTTAGAACTGTGCATTACAGATAACAGTCACTTAAGAAACCAGCAATCCACATGCATCCATGGTTCAGGTATACAGAAAAGTGTTTTGTTTTTTTCCCTACAGACCAATGAGGTTTATTAAGATCAATGGATTTGAGAAGGAAAGATTCAGTTAAGCATCATGTAATTTTTGCACTGGATTTGAGTCACCAGCTGGTGATTTTCCATCTTTTTGATTACCCCACTACTGAGACTTCCGTGGAAGGTAAAGGGTCCAAATTGCCCACTTTTCTTTTCTTCACCTTTTAATTTCCTGAGTTACAGAGACATAAACATTTCCTGGGGCCTTTTCTGATAGTTTACATATTATATATTTAAAATAATAGCATGGGAAACTGCTGTGATGGCTAACCTTAGTTATCAGAGCGACACACCCGAGTGAGGAGCTATGGACTGAACAACTGCCTGCATCAGATTAGTCTGTGTGAATATGTGTTTGAAGCATTTTTCTTAACTGCTAATTGATGTAGCCCAGTGTAGGTGATAACCATCCTTGGGTAGGTGGGTCTGGGCTGTGTAAAAGCAGTAGCTGAAAAGTGACCCCAAGAGCAAGCCAGTAAGCATTCCTGCTCTGTGCCCTTGGCCTCAGCTCCCACTGTGAGTTCCTGTCTCAGGCTCCCTTTGACAATGGACTAGTGGCCTATGAACTAAAATTATCTGTTTCTTTCTGAAGTGGCTTTGGCCATGATGAGCTCAGCAACAGAGAAGCAAACTCAGATAGCTGCTATCTCCACAATCAAGAATGGGAGAAATCTCCATTTCTGTTCCAGAGTGGCAGACATCTGAAATTCCAAAGTTAAAGGTTTGGCTCTCAGTGGAAGTGGCAAGTATCATTAATGAAGGGTGACCACGCCAACAATAACAGAGTGATGGGAATGAACCCAGAAATTGCCTGGATTGTTTCGAATGTTTCCTAAGATTTCGTCCTTGGGTTCTCTATGGTGGCTTGGTGTCAGCCGAGATGGCTGTCCATTAGATTCCAACAGCTAATTTCTGCCTACTCTATTAGATAAGGGATCCAGTCAGTCTTTCCCTAGTGAAACAATTCATATTAGGTGGGCCAGAGTGAGTTAGTTGGTGTTTTAGTTCATTTTCAGGGATTATGACAGGATAGATGAGATGTGATCATGTAATTTCAAAAAAGGGCATATTTTGCTTTGTGACTGTGGTGTCTGGAACATCTAAGAGCAAGGGAGTGATATCAGCTTGACTTGTGGTGGAGAACAGAAGGGTAAAAGGGCCTACATGCAGAGAGAAAATAGGATAAAAACCGCACATGCAAATCTATTACCCTGAGAGAGATATCGATCCCTTTGTAAGAGCATCATCCCTCCCAACCCCCAACCTGAAGACCTCGTACTGGGATCCATCTCCAACACTGCTGTACTGCACTGAAAAAAGTAAGTTTTTCATGAGTTTACGATGACACACTTAACCAGAGCAATAAGAACGATATTGTCATTATTATGCCGTACTATATACAGTATGATTTTACACATAGGTGGGCATCAAGAACATATTGTGCTTTGCTTTGAAAAACTCTATTAACAATGCTCTTAGAAGAAGTGATTGTGGTCAGCAATTGAGTCTAGAGCCTGGAAAACTTCAATGTCTTCTTGTTTTCTGAGTGTTCATTGTAGAGGCCAAAGTCATCTTCAGGCTCTGAGTGAAAGTGGTGCTAACTGTTCACACAAATGCTGACCACCATTTTGTTTGAAAAATGTACCCCAGATTTGATGTTAGAAAATCTTACAGAAGTGTGTCAGCCAACAGATAAGAAATGGTGCTCCTTTCAGGGCAGACTGTTATTAGGACATTGTATCATCCTCAGTGTTGTATGTTGATAACTGTAATTTAAGAGGACTAAAGGGGTCAGAGGATATAGCACAGTGGTTGAGCGTTTGCCTGGCATCTGTGAGGCCATGACTTTAAATTTGAGCACTCACAAAAGAAAAGGGAATTAAATAATTAAAGGGAGCTTCACTTCCCAACATTCTATTTTTAATTTTATCTTAGATCCTTGGCTTGCCATATAGTTAAATCAGTTTTATCATTTTATACATTAAGTTTATAGTGTGACAACCCCAGTTATACAGTCATTAGGCCTCATGACCATATAGTGAAGATGCAGTGGGAACTCCGAAAGACCATATACCCTGAAGTTGGTACAAAGTACAGAATTCTCGGGAGGCTCAGTAGCTGGAATTGGGTCATTGTCCCCTTCTCAGAGTCCAGTAGGGGATCTTCAGTGTTGTTCAGTCTGATGCTTTTATCTTATGTGAGGCTCACCATTGTCCCATGACATGGCAATTATTTCCCTTATGTTGCTCTCTCTAAGATTATCTTCAGCTTAGAACAACTGTCTGATGGACTTTTTTATCCCTTGATCACTTTGGCTGGAGGTGTTTGACCTATAACTATAAATAGGGGTAAGCTTCTCTGCACTGACTGAGGAAGAATTATCTGAAGATGTTTATACAAGTGCTGTGCTGTAAAAAGTGAAAGGATGCCAAGAAGCGGTTTTTTTAACAATGTAGAAGAGTGAAGATTCTGTTGATCTCTGCAGCTGATATTATGTGTAAAGACTCCAAGACATTTCAGAAGTTTGGAGATTAGAATCCAAATCCACGTTTTATAGCATTTTCCTTTGGTGAAAACGGCAACTCAACATTTGCGTCTTCTGTCTGATTTCTGCTTCGAACATCACCAGTGCATTAGTAACTGGGCAGTGCCTAATATATTCCTTGTGTCCCTTTCTCTAAGTTTTTGATGGCTTTATTTGATCTGACACTTCATAGGAGTCCCTAAAACACCAAGACTTGTGTAACTCATACATCACAAGTGACAGTTCCATGGACAACATATCATGTCTGCCTCTCTGTTAGATCTGCTGTAACCTACGTGCTTTGTGATGAATGGAGAGAGGGTACCCTATCAGAGAGTTCTATCACTGCCTGTCACCTAGAAACAGGACACAGGCTCTAATTAGGGGAGAGTGTGCTGAGCCCGATGTGGGATGGAAATCACAAGCAGCTGATCGTGTCTCACAGCATCAGTCCTAAGACTCCTTGGCCAGAGACAGTGTCAGGGTTCCAGTCATGAGATTTCTGGCCCTGAGCCAGTTGATCCTAGTCCTCACAATAAGCTGATATTCCCTGCAGTAATAAAGGCTGTCCTGGAGGCAAGGAAACGTAGATGTGATGTGTCTCAGTCTGCTCCACTGGCTACTGTTTCACAAATTCTTAAGGGGAAACCTCCTATGACACCTGCAGGAGGTTGTGGTTTTCTTTCCCCTTCTCTGTTTCCATCCTCTCAGGCCATTCTCCTGCTCCATGGAGACAAGAGGACTGAGGATACTGATGAAGGCACACATGTCTAAGATTTGGAAGAGGGGATTGAGTCTGACAGTGTACCGAAAAGGTAGGCAGAGACAGAATAAAGGAACACAAGAAAGCACTTTCTGTGGGTTGAAAAATATTTGAAACATTTTGTGTCTACTCTCCCTTGAAGCAAGAAGACTACAAATTACAGAAATCCAAAAACTTCAGAGATGGAGGACCATAGGAGCCTTCCTCATTCTCTTTGTTTACTGGAGGTTACAAAAACAGTCACTAAAGCCATGGATTCCTTTCTAAGTGGTGGTTTTGTGGAGAGGGCAAATAAATTCAGTAACTGTAATCTTGGTGCCCAGGAAGCCCAGGGAGCAGATTGCATCTAAGATCCCTTTTTGCTGCTGCCAGGTCTAGGTTTCATGTAAGACCTCCTTTAATTTTCAGGAATCCTTGAAACTCCTGAAATTATATATGATATTTTGCATATTGCGTGGGTTAATTTCCATTCTTTCATGGAACTGTGAAAGTTGTTTGCAATTTATGAAAGGTTAAATAAATGTAGTGTTCTAAGGAGCTAGAGAGAGAAGGCTATTTACACTTGGCGTGGTGAAGGTTAGTAGATAATTCAGCATTCTGACTTACTCAGAAAAGTGTTTATCATTAATGAAGACAATGGACTCCATCCCCTCCAGTAGGAAGAACATAGCCTGATGGCTGTTTTTCTTGTTTGAGATGAGTCATCTGTGTGAAGCAGAGTTCATGGAGTGAAGCGAAGAAGCTATGTTTATATCTCATGGAACAGCAGCTGACTCTGTTGAATAATATGCCTAGTGTACTCTTTGGAGCTGGAATAGGAGCCCGATCCCTTCAACACCCCTCCCTCTAGTTAGTGCCCTCTGTACTTTGCTTAATGTTCTCGCCCAGCTGCCACTCTAGGAAACTTGCTCTAGCTCCCTTACGATTTCAATCTTAGATCTTACATAATGGCCCCATGCGCTGTGTGTCCCTGGCACATAGCCCTTGGTCTTAAATAAGTGATTTTGGGGCTTTACCTTATTTCTAATAGTACAGTAGTAAAAGAATAATAGCTAAATTTCAAGAACGCTTTCTTCTTTTCTCCTCTCTTCCTTTTTCTTTTTTCTTTCTTCCTTTCTTTCTTTGCCTCTTGTCAGAATGCCATCCTGGTAGCCTGCAATACCATGAGTACACTCCTGAATCTCAGCTATATGTATTCTGTCCATGTCTGTGAGTTCTCTAGTCCCATGGTTATGCACTCTGACATTATGCACTCTGACACCATGTCATGTCATGTTTATCCAACTGTTTTACTTCTAGTCAAAATCAAAAGTTTTTTTCCTTCCTTATTCTCCCAGCAGGGCCTTCGCAGCTTAGAGAGATTGAAGGTGTCGGCCATCAGTTTCCACATCATCACCGACAAACATGCCAGGATCAGAACCTGTGTTCTGTTAGTTTGCCATTGTGTATAGCAAGGAGGAGAGACAGCTTGCTTTTTCATTAGCTACACTGACCCAACCCTTGGGAGCTCTGGGAAAAAAATATGCATTTTGACTGGAAGTAAACTGAGGAAACATGACATGGAGTCAAAGATGGATTGTGGAGCTGCCCCTGGGGTGCAATTTTTTAACAGACTGACTTTTGGCATTTGAGGAAAATCGCAACAAATCTCAGGACAGAATTTTCATAACTGTCCACTTGGCAGGGCTGATATGTGTCTTGAAGCAATGCTGTTGCATTGTGTTTCATTGCTCTGGCTCATGCATACAAATGGTCTTGTTTCCTGAGGCCTAGAAATGTGAACTTTTTGTTTTTAGTCCTGCTTCCATGTTTGCTGCCTTTGTTTCTATGGCTTTGACACAGTTGTTGGGACAAAGGGTGTATACCACAAGTCTTCCCAAAGGAGGTTGCATTAATCATGACTTATGACCACAGCAACTCTTACAGAGGAAAGCATTTAATTGGGGTTGGCTTGCTCATCATGGCAGGAAGCATGGCAGCATGCATTCAGACATGATGTTGGAGAAGGAGCTAAGAATTCTACATCTGCATCCACAGGCTGCAGAAAGACAGCCCCTGGGCCTGACTGGAAAATCTAAAACCTCAAAGCCCTCCCCCACTGACATGCAACAAAACCACCCTTAAGATGCCACACTTTCTAATCTTTTCAAATAGTGCCACTCCCTAAGCATTTAAATATATCAACTTAGGGTGTCCATTCTTATTCAAAAAACCATAGTGCTAAGCATTTATTTTTTAAGAGCACAGGCTGACTTTTATTTGACATAGGATGGAAGGAAAGAGCTAGCCTTGGGTACAAACAGGTCTGAGTCTCAATCCAGCAATGAATGTGCATGCTCTCAGTGTTTCTGTCAGTCAGCACTGTGGTTGTAAACAAACCTTTCAGAGATGTACAGGTGGAACAGCCTGTGTGGTGGAGATGCTGCCTTGTACTAAACTCTTGACCTAAGTTGCTTTTATTTTGTCTTTGCATTGCATCTTCACTTAGACATACATACTGGGTGTTCTGGAGGTGTGGCTCCAGTTCAGTGCAGCTTTGTTTAAGTGATTCTTAGGGTTCTTCTGCATTTTTAAAGAGTGGGGAATAAGAATGTGTGGATGAGGGGAAGGCTAAACTATTCTGTTTTTAGATCAGTCTTCTACAACAAGAGTCTTCATACCACACATGCTCTAAGGTCTCTTAGTACACCTTTGCTTTAACTTCCTTGTCCCTACAGCCAGTAATTTTCTGGCTTTCTCTTATGTCTACACTTTAACAAAAGATGGGCAGAAGAGCTTGAGGATGTGTTGGTTTCTAAGGGCCAGAAAATAGGATCAGGTGCTGCCTGTCCAGGGTGATGAGAACTGATGTCTAGTCCTCTGGAAGAACAAGAAGCTCTTAACTCCTGAGCTATCTCTTTAGTCTCTAGAACCTTCTTCAGTGTTGGAAATACCTGAGAGGGAGGGAAGTGGGGATGTGGGGAGGGGGTAAGATAGCCACAGGAGGAAGAATTTAACATAGTTTGACAAGGCATGCCATGTTGTGTGCCCCATGTCTCTGCCTATGCATACATCTGTGTGCCTGACCCTTGAGCTGGCTTTCACCGCACTGCTGCTCTTGGTTGGCTGGGGTTTTCAGGGTTAAGATTCACCTCTCTCCCTTTCTTCCTCCTTATTTTTACAATAAAGCAGAAGAGGGCCTTGCTCCCTCTGGCCCAGAATCAAATGAAAGAACAAAGGAAACTTGATTCTATGCTTGGAAATCACATTTTCTTTATTGGGTCCATTTTTAAAATCCTGGAATAGGAGGCTCGACTGGACTCAGGGCATTTCATCTGGACCTGGCTGAAGAGCCCAGGGCTGGCTGCTGGAATGCAGCTGCTCGGACATGGAAGTGCTATAAAGTATATGTGTGTCGGTGAGAGGGCAGTAAGTCGCTACTTTCTGAAAGGTTGAAACAACCTTGAGTTATTTTCACACAGAGTTTTCTAAGTTCATTTACAGTATTTGCCTATTGCCTATTATTTTATAGTATATGAGAGCCAATAGTTCCCTAGGTTTTCGGGTTGGTACTGCGGTTAGGCAAAACCAGCCTACTGGGAAAAACAGCTAAATCAATAGCAGTGAAACATTCAATCGACCATTGTTAACCCGTGTATGTTTCAACAAATGGTCAAGAGTGTAGGGCAGTTGGTAACCCAGCTACAGCAGACTAGGAGCTGTCTAACCTCGTAAGGGAGCTTTGCAAGAGACCTGCATCATATAGTGTCCTTTGATGGAGTTTTGATTGAAGTCCTAGGTTATTTCTTTGTTTTCTCTCTGCTCTTTCCCCTGTCCCAGGCTTTTCCTGTCTTTATCCCATTACATTGTGATTAGCTCCTTTTACATATCTTGGAAGAACTAAATTCTTATTCATCATACACCCCAGTCTCCGCTGATTCTGCCTGGAAGTTTCCCCTATTTTGAATATTACCTATCCTCAGCCCTGTCCTGGCTTGGCCAGGACTCTAGTACTTGTTTTATCTCTGGGCCTTCGGCATCCACAGGGTCACCAGTCCAAAGGCTTTTGAATGAATGAGCTACAAATACCAGAAAAACTGTTGTGAACATTAGTGTTAGCATCAGCTGAAAACTCTGGAAAGCAACTTTGAAGCAAGGACTCCGATTTTAGACTCAGACATGTAATGCATCCCCAACAGTCTTGACTTTGAATGTAGTGACTCCTACCAACTGCAAGCAGAAGCAACAGAGAGCTGACTACAGTCTACAGAGCGTGGCATTTCCATCGCTGGTTCTTGGACGGCTCCACATTGCCTCCAGGAGTTAAGAAGCCAATCCACCTCTTCCAGGACAGCCTAGGGATCTTGCTGATGTGATTGGGCAAAGTTTAGGGTCCATTTGGCAGCTGACCTGCATGTGTTGTACCGCACACACTCTGGGGAAAGGGCACTGTGCTGTGTTCTATTTTCCCTGCAAGAGAGGCAGAGATATGTGAGGCCAACCAGAGAGAGGTTAAAGAGATGTGGGAGCCTTACAGCTGGGGATCATTAACAACAATCAAGACCAACATAAAAAGGCAGCGGGACTTCCTTCCCTCTTGGCCTTGGAAGCCATCTGGATAGGGGAAATTTGGTTTCAAGTCTGGTGAGAGAACTTTTTAGTACTCTGAGACTGTTGTTTTTAAACTTCTTCATAAAAATCCCTCAAAGCTTTAGAAATCTACCCCTAAGAATGCCTTACCAGAAGGTCTGTACCCCTTTAGGTTTTTGCAGATAATGATTGACAGAGGAATCTATGTATTTCCTTACTTTTTTTTTTTTTTCAGAAATGGCTAGGAAACCCATTGACCCTTTTCATGTGTACTGAAAGCCATGACCTGGATTATTCAGACCTGGCATGTTGATGTGTTCCTTCTGTAGGCCATAGACAAATAGGGACACAAGTGAGGCCTGAAAAGCTCAACCATTTCCTGGCAACTAGAAGCAAAAGTGGGGGTTAGGAAGTTTTGCACTAAGTCTTACATTCTTCAGATAAAAGTTGAACATCTATAGGCTTAGTGCTGATCTGTCTAACATTACCTGTATGCTGATGCCATCAATGCTGGGTAGTGTGGTGCCACAGAAGCTGGAAAAAGGGGGTAGGTCTCTGCAGATTATGGATTCGGAAGGAGGAAGCTCAGTTGCATGCTGGCTTGCAAGGCTTAATCCAGTTCTAGAGTTTCTTGCCCTAGATGTCTGGTTGTAATGTGGCTATACTCTCATACTGCTTTTAGAAGCGTTAGAGAGTGTTCTTAGCAGTGGTCATGCCCTAAACTTATTGCTGTCAGACTTTGAATGACCTCAGTACTCATGCTTCCTTTTCTGGGCAGTGTTCCTCAGTAAAAAGCTCAATATACTTAGATGAAAGGGAGTTAAAAGGGCATATCACTAACTGTCCTTAGATTCTTAATAGCCACCATAGTTCCTGGCCTCCGGAACTCATGGAATCTGTCCCACCTCACTTAGAGAAAGCCATTGTACAGCAGTTTGAGCCTTAGCACTATTCTGTCTTTCAGGATTCTCTAACTATTCTGGACATGAAGTGTTTTTGTTGAGGTTGTTATGTCAGTGGGGGCCAGCAATCTGTCTCCTTCATCTCCACACATCACTCAACTCCTGGTCACAGTGGAGGCAACCAGCTACTGTTTCTTGACATGGGAAGGTAAAGGATCCAATGCCTTTTTTGCCTCCTAGATACTACTGAATGCAGGGGACCACTCAGTTTCCTTGTATAATTTTCTTTTGAAGCTAGCACTGTACAATCAAGGGGTAAGACCATGGTTCACCCCCTGTTTCTGCTCTTGATGTTCAGAATGACAGTGATGCTAGTTTGATAATAGAGCTGCAAGGCTAGGGTTTTCTTTTTTGTTTATTTGTTTGTTTGTTTTTTTTCCTTTCTATCCAGATTAAAACAATATTTAAAAAGCTGAAAGGAAAAATGTGGGATTTTTACACTCATGACCTTTGTGTATATTTCTCTCTAGAATGTTCCCTTCCTGTGATGGTCAGCTTGGGTGGTTTGTATCATCCTGTCTCTGCTCAGATGCCACTCTGAGACCAATCTAGTGTAATTAATATTCAGTAGCTGGTTTTTCCTTCTGCTGGCCATCAGTCTAGTTTTGTTTATTGTACCACTGCCCTGGTCAGTGGAGGCCTGCCAGCCCAGGAGAGAGTTGGTTTTATTCCTGGTCATATCTTTTGTGCTTAAAATGGTGCTAAGAACACAGAATGAGAAAGGATGTATATATGCAGTATGTACAAAAATAAATTATGAAGACTGTGTGCTGGTGCATTTTTATAATCCAAGTACATAGAGGACAAGACAGGAGGATCCAGTTCCAGGCTATAATGAGAAACATAAAATGGCCTTAGCTATAGAAAACATGTAAAATTTAAAGTCTTCACAAAGAATAAAATAGAAAATAAATATTACCAATATTCATACTTCTATCCAGAAATAAACAGTGTTAACATTTTGGTGGAAAACATTCTTGGACCTTTTTGAAGGTGAAAAGACTGTCAAGAAAAGACTTGAGATACATACACACATACCCACACATGTGAACATGACGGTTTTCTTCTTCTCCTCCTCCTCCTCTTCTAGACAGAGTTTCTCTCAGTATGACCTAGGACTAAATGTACTCTTTTTGCCTTCATAATCACTCATATGCATGTAGTGATTGTACTCACATTTGCACACAAATATACACACATGTGATTGAAATATTGAAATATAATATTTTATTGTAAGCAATTTGGATTTCATTACACACACACTTATATTCCTCTAATATTTTAAAACCTCTTTTTGGGGGGGGGGACTGGAGAAATGGCTTAGTGGTTAAGAGCACTAACTGCTCTTCCAGAGGTCTTAAGTTCATTTCCCAGCAACTACATGGTGTCTCACAACCATCTGTAATGGGATCCGATGCCCTCTTCTGGTATGTCTGAAGACAACAACAGTGTACTCATATACATTAAATGAATAAATAAATCTTAAAAAAAATCCTCTTTTTTGATATGTCATTGTATCTATTTTGCTTTTTAAGATATTGAGGAATAAAGAAAAAAATTGAAATCTGAACCCAAATAATAGATAGATGCCACTTTCTTATGAAACCCACAGTTTTCTAATTCTGTTATCTATTATCTTTGTCCATCCATCTATTCATCCATCCATGCATCCACCCATCCACCCATCCACTCATACGGGCAGGCATCATCTAGTATCATATCTACCATTTATCACCTATCCATGATCTATTTATCCATTATCTCTATATATCTATCTTCTATCTATCTATATTTATTATCTGTCATCCATTTATCTACTTTTCTTCTATAATCTCCTATTTATATCTATTATTAATCTATCATCTGTCTCTCTATCATCTATTTATCTGTATATATCATATATATGTATTATACATATGTAATATATATGTATATATATAATCTATCTAATTCATACTGACTCATGTTTCTAGTTCACAAATAGCCTTTATTTAAAAAAGCTGTATGGCAGAGTAGAAAACCATGGCTCCCTCAGTTTTGGATTTATTTAGCTCTAATCAATTTAGTAATTGGCTGGCTTTGTCAAATTACTTGTCTTCGTAGTTTAGCTCTATCTGAGAGATCAGAACAGAAATGCCAACTGGCTGCCTATGGAGGAGCCCACATGATTACACATTGTATGCTTAGCCTGGTAGGTCCAGAATGAATGGAGGTTGTTGGTATGGATATTACTTTTCTTGATCTTCACAGATACCCTGGGAAGGACATTAATCAGCATTATGCAAAGGTGAGCCGCTTAGGAAGGAGTGATGACTGCTTGTCCATGTCTGCTTCGTTTTACTACAGAGAGTTACTTCCCAAGTCTGAATCTATTTTAACTTGTAATGTGATGGGTGAATGCTGTATTACAGCACAGAACAAATCTCAAGTTTTTTTTTTTTCTTTTGTCATCCTCTCTGTGTAAGTTGCATAGAAAAAGTCACCCAAGGATAGAATGTGGTAAAAAGATAGGTGGCATATCTGCCTTTTCCGGTTGTCTTTAGTCTATTTTACTAGTGAGGGATTTAATTTTACTTGCAGAATAACAGAGATGTTAATTGTCATGTCAGAGCTTTTACATGACAAGATACAGTTAGTTATTGAATAGATAAGGACATTTTCAATGCAGTACAGTTATGGTTGAGGTAGCACAAGTGAACGGTGACATTTTTTATTTGACTCCCTATTACATTAAAAAAAATCAAGTCCTATGTCTTTTCTTAAGAAATTATCAGCCATCAGTCTTTTGAACTGTGAGACTCATGAATGTGCCTTGAGAATGTGTCTGAACAGTGACGTAGTGAGATGTTCCCTTCCATGAGGTTACCACCAGTGCCCACTTCTGCTCAGGATGTTTAGGGTCTAAAGAGGAAATTATTTGATGGGATATGAGTGCATACAAATTATGTAAGGTAAACATGACAAAGAAGTTTTCTTCTGAATGGAAGATATTGTTCACAGGGAGGCTGTACAGTTATGAGGAGACACTCTTTGAAATAGCAGTTGATTTTTATTTCTGAAATTTAGGATTTAGACACATCAACGTGTGACTGAGCTATCACATGGAGTTTATCTTCACACCACTAAGAATTTTTCTTTGCTATATTTACTTCCTTATCTTCCACATCCCATTCAACTTATGCAACATGAGTTTTATGATTAAGCCTGTTCTTCTCTAGGAAGGATTAAGAACAACCTGTGTGTCCTCCTCAGGTTCCAGATCCCCAATTCTGTGAGTCACATCTAAGGAGACCCCCATTGATTCTTGGGTACCTCCCTTATCCCAGGTCTTTGCATTTTCTTGGAGATGTCCTTTACTTCCCTAGCCATGGCAGTTGCAGACTTCCATTCATTCTCATGGCCATCCTGCCATGGATTCAAGTTTTTAAATTCATACTCTGTAGGTCAGCAATGAAGTATTGGGTTTTATCATGAAACCACCACTTTCCTTGCTCAAAAGAGCATTGCCTGACTCCCAGGGGCTTTCTGGTGTAGCATTTTATCCTACCCAGTTACCCTCCTTCATCCAATACTCATTAATGTGTAGACTGAAAAAACTATTGTTTACTTTATTCACATGCTACTGTGGAATACACGATAGAAGAGACTTTATCTCTGCTTCCAACCCAGCTTCAAATATGGTTATTTAACCCTAGAAGGTACTCTGTGAAATTGGTCAAAAGCAAGAAAGCCAACCAGCCAGCCAGCGAGGAAGGAATTTTGTTAGTGAAATCAGATATTGGTAAGAATATTTGTAAGAAGATATCCCATTATACACTCTAGGATGGATACTTTTCAAAGGCCTTTCCTCCTAAAGTGGTCAGCCTAAAATTACTTTTCTTTTAATTAAATTATTTGTTTTCCTGGGCATTCTGTGATACTTTCTTTGCTCAAAACTTCAGGCAGACAGGGGTACCAATTCTGGTGAGAATAGATGCCCAGTTTTCTAAATGTTCTTTGCTTCTAAGGAAGATTCTATTGTTTTTTTTTTCTTTAATAAAAGTGAAAAATTTGCCAGCTATTATATTCCCAATCACTGAAGCGTGTTTCTGATTTAAACCCACATGTCTTCCTGAATTTAATTTAATGATGTATTGAAGATGGTTGAAGGGTGTAATGTCCTGCGCTGGTACCGGTGTGCACACACCTAAGTAATTAGTGAGGCGTGTAAATTCTTTCTTTAAATAAAAAGATAGCATCTTTTTAACATGGAGGAAGATTTCCTGATTAAAAGCAGTGATATTGCTGTTGGAACGTAAGGGCCTTTACTTGCTTCTTAGGCGGTGATAACACTGGAGACCACTGCAGGAAGGGAAATGACAAAATTCTCACCCCTAACAAAACTGCTACAAAATTACATTTTCACATGTCTGAAGGAAATAAAAAAAACAAACAAAAAAAGAAAGCACAATGCTATTCATTTCTGACTTGGATTCTTCACCAGCAGAATAAAGGTGACAAATGAGCAGGATTACACAACCATCTTATGCAATTTCTCCAATAATTATCAGCAGGAGCCATTTGTGAAGAGTGGCATGTCGGGGGATGCGTGACTGAAAAGAACTGTAGTAAGAGGAGAAATACCAGGATGGAGACTCACTGAGAGAGAGCATTCAAAAGACAGGCAAGGAAAACAAAAGTTTCTGTGGAAAAGCAGAAGAAAGTGGTTTTGAAGAGACTGAAGTGAGCCGAAGGATGTGGGGTAGACTGCTGGAGTCCATGGAGGATTGAGAGCAGAAGTGGAATTTTGCATTGGATATACATATGAGAAGAATTGATTGAGGATACAGGAGTAGGATGTAGTATTTCAGAATTATAGCTATGAGGAAATGGACAGGGCCATTGTCCACAGGCAGTGATGTACTGACCTAGCATCAGAATGAGCTCATCATGGCCAGGGTTGGACAGCTTGGAGTATTGCATCAGCCCCTGGAGGTCTGTCTCTTCCTTTCCTGTTTCCTTGTTGTTGAGACTTCTAACAATGTATTTCATGTTTTCTAGCAAAATCATTCTGTTCAACCAACAAAAACTAAATCACGTGATAGAAAACTAAGTGGTCTTGTAGCTAATCTGATTCCCTTAAACTACAGATCATATTTGCTCACATGCAGTTTTCTGAAATTTGCACACACACCACACCACACCACACACACACACAAACACACACACACATACCACACACCCCACCCACTCATACACCACACAACACATCCATGACATAGTCACACAGACAAAAACAATGGTTTCAAGTTGGTTTTGATTCAAATAGTGAAATGAAATGCAGACTATAAGTTGAGAAATAATCAGTTCGTATGGCCAGAAAGTCTGAAATATGGAAAAGAGACCACTTACCAGGAATGTGGCTCTCAGGAATGCAAGTCAGTGAGGTGGATAATTAACCTGTAGGTTAGCCTGGGCTAGGCAGCCTGTTCATTTGTGGCCCAGAGGTAGAACATGCTCTAAGTATGAATGTAGATGAATGTAGGTGTGTACATACGTATGTATGTATGTATGTATGTATGTATGTATGTATGTATGTATGTTTGTATAATCTCTCTTTCCTCATAAGTTTTGGACAGGCTGAGAACATTTGATCTTGAGAGACTGATTCAAATTCTCAGGTTTTTTTGAGGAGATATTAGCACATGTCTCCTAATAGTTATAACTGTGAAACATACAAGAAGGAAGAAGCCATTGTTCCTTCAGGCAGATCATATGGGTCTCTAGTTTGTCTCGTACACATGGCAACCACATTACTCTCTAAGCATCATGGTCTGCACAGGGTTTATAGGTATATTCTCCAATACTGAGCTTTTTCAAATCCATGAAAATATCAACATCATTTCCCATCCTTTTAGACATTTTGTTTTGAGTGTGGTGTAAATAGCAGCCCCCTCTCTCTCAATAAAACATAGTAGTGAGACAATTCAAAGTAAGGAGAAGTCATCAAGCTTTAAAAAATGATTTCAAGTTACTTACCTTAAAGATATTTCATGCTAATAATCACATGTCTAGATGACTTAATTCATCAAATTGCTTGTGAAGGTGGCAAGTCCTTATGTACTGTGATGTCATTGTAAGTACATGTTCTTCTTCAGAAGGCATAATGCTCAAAACTGTAAATAGGCATATCTACCTATGTGTGTGTGTGTATATATATATATATATATATACATATATATATATGGAGATATATATACATATATACACACACACATTTTCTATACATTCATATTTTGTAAACGCCCATGCTTAACAGCAAGAAAACAGAAACAAATACACTTGGCTTAGTTATTAAAAGAAAAACTTTGGCTCTTTTAAAATTTCTCATGTACCCCAATAACATCTTGTCTCTTACTGGTAAAAATATGTTCACAGTACACCACACTTTATTAGTAATGCTAGCTCTGGTATACATGTCTTTAAAAACAATATTACCAGATTTATATAGGCTTTGAAATGTAATGAGATCCAGATGTGGTCCTGTGGAGAATCTTAGGCAAGTAGTAAATAAAAGGAGTGAGATTTTAAGTCTTATTTACCTGTTTGAATCTGTATGTGCTAATCTTTGATGTGCCAATTTTTACTGAAAGGCACACATTCTTAAGGCCCTGTTATAACACCGTTACTATTATGATAGTTATTGGTTTTGTCCTCACTAAAGGTTCAGATAGAGATCTGTATAATATATGTAGACGTTCTGATCTGTTGCTCCATTAAAGAGAAGAAAAATAGCAAAAGATGTTTTTTCCGAAGAAAGGGTTTATATGCATATATAACTACTTTTTTTTTTCCTGAAGAAAGAGTTTTATATGCATAGCAGTGGTAAATGTGCCCTGAGAAGCTGTGAGATATATACAGCAGACAGTTGAGTATATGTGGTCAATATTAAGATTGCCACAATTGACTCAAGTGGGTAAAATTGATTCCTTTAAGCCCATAACACATTGTAAGTGTGCATTTAACCTAACCAAATTCCTACAGTGGGGTTAGTGATCTTGTGCAACTTGAATTTTCTGCCTCTTGTCCAGCTAATGGTACAGAGAGCATGAGGGTCCCTGATGTGTAAGAGCTCATGATGCGCATGTGTTCTGTAAAGATGCCTCTTAAATACTGAGGGACATACACCCCTGAGTCCTATTCGGTCTTTAGACTTTCAGATGAATTCACTGTTTTCGTTCGAAATGATCCTATGTAATATGTAATATGAAATCTGTACTGTGTTATGTGTAGTCTGTTTGGCAGTCCTTTTTCCCCTTGCTGTTCTAGAATAGAGAAGGCACAGAAAACCCTACAACCTCCCTCTTTGTCACATTGGAAAGTTGACAGTTTATTGACTTACTTTTCCCCACTCCTGTTGACCTGTCATCTTTCTTGCTTCTAATTTTCTAATCACACTAGCTCCCATATGCAGTTCTGTCTTGCTAGAGCTACATCCCACTAACTTGTTGCTATTATGTCATTTATACAGAGCTACTTTACCAATTGCTTCTCTTGTTTGCATAAGAACTTGTTGATATTTTCAATAAGCCCTCTTCACTACACTGCAACAAGTCACAGAATCATAGGGTATTTCAGCTGAAAGAGCCTTTACATCCTTGTTGGGTATTCATAAGCCACTGGTTCCCTGGAAATATTGAGTTTGATTGGTATAGTTGTTTTTCAGGGCTTGTTTCAACGTGAACCTCCTTTGAAGAGGCATTATTCTTCTGGTTGCTATAGGTTCCTATATTCCCTATTTTTTTCACAACTCCTGTTTGACATGTTTATGCAACCTGGCTAACCTCTAAAATAACTGCTTAGAAGTTGAATCTGTTAGGTTAAAATATGGTAAATTTCCATTTTAAAATTTAAATTATGGTTGAGTATTAAAAATCTCTATAGCTCTGTCATCTTAGTTCACAATAAATAGATTTTTAAACAATAACTCTTTTGTTCAAAAGAATAAAGCTGAGCTTTGAGTAGCTTTTGCTTGAAGTGCTTGGGGACCGGAATATTTCATGTTTCATAGTTCCAGTTGACTGTGACTTCTGCCTGTAATCCCTATAATTTAAAAGCAGAGCTAGGAAGATTGCTGTGAGTTCAAGGCAAGCCTGGGCTACATAGTGAGTTCAAAGACTAACTGCTCTGTATATGAGACATAAACAAAACCAAAGTTGAGCAAAAAAGATTTCATAGCTTCTCAAATGTAGGGGATACTTGATTTTATACTAGAATATTTCTGATTGACATAAACAGTTTAGTAAAATGCAGCTATTCGTGGGGGCTTTAATTTTTGGAGTCTTGTCCCTAAGAATATGTGTCTACAAATAATTTCTTTTATTTCTTTCCTAAAAGTAAGGTCTGGTAGCTAGGATATTAATAGAAGGAATTAAACACTAGTATCCTACAAGAGGCCGTAATTGAAGGAACAGAAGGGGGGAAAGAGGAGGTAGTATTAGAAGTGAAAAAAGAAAGAAGAGGTTATGGAAAAAGAAGAGGAAGAGGAGGAAAAGGAAGAGGAGGGGGAGAAGGAGGAGGAGGAGGAAGAATAAGAATAAGAATAAGAATAAGAAGGAGGAGGAGGAGGAGGAGGAGGAGGAGAAGGAAGAAGAGAAGGAGAAGGAGAAGGAGTAGAAGAAGAAACTTCATTTCAAATGCTAGTAGAGAGTAGAAAGATTTACAGGGTTGACAATATTGGAACTCTGACTTGAACAGAGCCAGAGACTCCTGGGAGTTGAGTGGGATTTTACTGAAATGCTTCTTGCTTTGTAGATGAACCACTTGTTTTTATGTGGATTAATAGTCATGAGAATCAATATGTTCTAAGTAATGTAAGTGAATGTTAACATTCTTGCATTTAACAGATTCCCAGAGTGAACCATATTTAATGATCAGCCCAAAATTGGAAATAGATATTTATTGCAAGGCTCTAAGTTATGAGTTCCCTTTGTAATTGAGTTGGGACAAAGATATGATTACAGTTTGTTCATTATATGCACTATGGCTTAAATAATGCCTCTGCAATGCATGCATGTATATGAAACCACATCTCTGTGTCTAATGAAAACAAACTCCTGTCCTTTTCATTCTGAGTATTGGGAAAATGGGTTTGCAGATTGATTCTGGCAGTTAATAAAAGTAAAGAGTTATAATATTGCATTTGTTCTAAAAACTAGAAGAAACAGATCTGCTTAATTACAAGTGACCATTTTTTCAGCTTTATAGTCCTTTGCCTGTTGCAAAATCAATAGGAATTAGTTTTTATCTTTCTAGTACTAAACATGCCAAGAAAACAATGGACTTGCCTAGTATTTTAACACTAATAATTTGCATTTACATTTTCAATGATAAAAGTTAACAGAAACTGCAAGAGTTCATATGCCCCTAAAAGCTACCCTGCCTCTTTACTTTCTAAAAATGCATGAACTAAGCCTGGTATTACTCCATTTTCAGAGATGCAGTAGTTGAGATTTGCTAATATATTGTATGGACTATAAGGACCTGTCATTGAGGGGCTTGGGACATCGAAGATAGCTGGCATGTGTTCTTTTTTTTTTTTTTTTAAATTGGATATTTTCTTTATTTACATTTCAAATATTTTCCCCTTTCCTGGTCTTCCCTTCAGAAACTCCCTATCCCTTCCCCCTTTCCCCTGCCTTTATGAAGGTGCTCCCCACACCTACCCACCTACTCCTGTCTTTCCTCCCTGGCATTCCCCTACATGGGGGCATTGACCACCCTCAGGCCCAAGGGCCTCTCCTCCCACTGATGTCCAACAAGGCCATCCTCTGCCACATATGGGCCTGGAGCCATGGATCCCTCCCTTCTTTGGTTAGTGGTCCAGTCCCTGGGAGCTCCAGGGTGGGGTGAGGGGTTCTGGCCTGTTGACACTGTTGCTCCCTCCATGGGGCTGCAAATCCCCTCAGCTCCTTCAATCCCTTTTCCAACTCCTCCATTGTGGACCCTGTGCTTAGTCCAGTGGTTGGCTGTGAGCATCTGCCTGTGTATTTGTCAGGCAGGCTCTGACAAAGCCTCTCAGAAGACAGCCATATCAGGATTCTGTCTGCAAGCACTTCCCAACATCCACAATAGCATCCCATTTGGTGGTTCTATATGGGATGGATCCCCAGGTGGGGCAGTCTCTGGATAGCCTTTCCTTCAGTCTCTGCTCCACACTTTGTCTCCATATTTCCTCCTATGAGTATTTTGTTCATCCTGCTAAGAAACAATGAAGCATCCACATTTTGGTCTCCTTCTTCTAGGGCTTCATATGGTCTGTGAATTGAATCTTGGATATTCTAAGCTTTTGAACTAATATCCACTTATCAGTGAGTGCATACCATATGTGATCTTTTGTGCCTGAGTTATCTCACTCAGGATGATATTTTCAAGTTCCATCCATTTGCCTCCAAATTTTATGGTCATTGTTTTTAATAGCTGAGTAGTACTCCATTGTGTAGATGTACCACATTTTCTGTATCCATTCCTCTGTTGAGGGACATCTTGTTGTTTCCCGCTTCTGAGTATTATAAATATGGCTGCTATGAACATAGTGGAGCATGTGTTCTTATTACATATTAGAGCATCTTCTGGGTATATGCCCAGGAGTTGTAGATCTAGGTCCTCAGGTAGTACTATGTCCAATTTTTCTGAGGAACTGGCGTGCACTTCTTAATGGTGTGTGTCACAGCTGCTTCAAGTTCTTAGGCTTCAGGGAAAAGGTCAACACCATACTATTTCAAGTATCAACTGTCCTACTGTCCTACTGTCCTACTTCTGTGGGTCATGGCTCTTTGGCATCCATTATCCAAAGAAATATCACATTATGAGTTAGTGTCACTGAGGGATATACATGAGAACTGGTGGTAAAATTTTCCATAGATGATATCCACAGTGACCTGCTAGAGAGAGACTCTGCCATTGTATTGTGGAATGTCAAGTCACATTGGCTTGAGAAACACCAGTTCACTGGACTTTTCCTGTCTAGGAGAAGGAGGCTACATTTCTGTTTCTCTGGAGTCATAAGTGGTTTCTTTTTCACTTTGGAAAGGAGCATCACTCCTCACAATTAAAGAATTCAGTTTTGACTCTTGAGATGGTGGTACAAACACAGTTGAATGAAGATGGCTCGTTTATAAACCATATCTTTCTGTGTTTTCATGTCAGCAGATGTTCTCTTCCACTCATTGTGGGAGGAGAGTGGTTCTGATAGGGGCTGCTAAGTGAAGATTAAACATGACTTCTTCATTTAACATCTCATCATTCCCCAAAATGAGCAACAAAGTGCCTGGGCGGGCAGAGTTGGGTGAAGCCATGGGGGGGGGGGAGGCTTCGTTTTTAGGTTAGCTATTCATACTATTTTGTGCTATTTTTATATTTAGACAAAAGTGGTGTTTACATGTGAATATGAAAAATTCTTATTGTTTGCTAAATTTTAACAACTATTATCTACTTTCCTATCATTGATACCAGCATTTAATTTGAATGGAAACACAAGAGACAAAGTATATGAATTGGCTATAAAAGATGGTCATGTAGAAAATAGTATTTGGACATCACATGGCCAAGTAATTTCTTTTTCTATGTGTCAAAAACTGTGGATACTAGAACTTACGAAGAAAAATGTAATCCGAATAAATTTATTGGGCATTACAGGTGTGGAGTCAGCTATTTCAAGAGTGAGAAGTTAGGAGAGCCCTCATGAAGAACAGCTATCGAAGGTTATCTCTCTCTGGCCTCTTTGTAGTGATGATATGACCTCACTTGAGTCCACTACACTTTTTGGTGCTGATGTACCAGTGTAAGCAGTCCATTTTGTCTGTCACAGACCAATATTTTTTGAAAGTACTCAGTGTTTTAGGTTCAATTCAGACTGTAATAGAGCAACTCAACCCTCAATAAAGTTGCAATCTGAAGGCAATCCACCTGTCAATGGTGCAGTATTCTATGAGGCATGGTGCCTTCCTGCAGCCCATTAGAGCAAGATTGCCTTTGGTTTGGGGCCTATTTAAATCCCTGCCCTTAATTATTTGCTTTGGGGGAGAACTTGCAGAAGAGCAAACTCTTTTCCCCAAATACCTTTCTAATTGAACATGATCATTTATGTTGCCTTAGAACAAAATGTGTGTTTCCTTTTTGTTGTCTTTACACATGTTTATATTCAGAAATATGATCATTCACCACTGTCTGTTGAGCCACAGATTCACTCCAGGGCAAAAACAAACTGAAAAGTTTTCAATGACAATAACTGTGGTGAGTGAGATCATCAGGACACTCTACAAGCCTCCTGTCTTGCTCAATAGAATCAAATGTTGGTGTTTCAGTCCATGGTTCTTGAGCTAGGCCCCTGCAGCATGGTACACAGACACAATTTATCATTTTATTACCTCTGAGAATCCCCATGTCTGTCCAGGACTTGGAACTGAGCAGATATCTTATTTGTGTCTATATAAAGCTAAGGGGTGTTAATGTTATTTGAAAATAGGCTCCTTAGTCAGAGCATTTTCAGATTATTTTTTGGCCTTGGCCAGGAACAAATTAAGTAGGCAAAAGAAGATCCATTTATTTTACTTCTTGAAACGCAAAAGCTAATTTTGAAACTATGTTATAGTTTTTATGATCTTTTAAAACTCAAAAACCTTATACTTACGAAGAGGCACTTTTCAAATAGAACATACACATCACTTACTTAAATAGAACACACACACACACACACACACACACACACACACACACTGCAATCAGAGTGAAGGATGTGTCATAAAGAGACCTTTAGTAAACCAAGCATGATGGCATATGTTTATAATCTGAGCACTAGGAAGGCTAAGGCAGGAAGATCCAGAGTTTGAGGCCAACCTGAGATATTTAAAAACTCTATCTCATGAAAACTGAACAATAATAACAACTTCAAACAAGTAAATAAACCATTAACATCCTATCATATTAATTAGTCTATAGCATTGTGGTAACTTACCCTTCTGATAGTGTACATTCATAGATGATAGATTTTGATAAATTTTGATATTTATTTTTTGCATAGAGACAATAATAAGCTTTAGATTGTTTTGCATATTTCACAATAGCAACTGATAGTTACTTATTTAAAAATGTCTTTTTTTTTAAATGTATGTGTGTCTTGCCTGAATGTATGTTTGCAAGTATATATGTGTACCACATCCACACAATTCAATGTTCTTAGAGACCAGAGGAGGGCAGGTTTTGGATCCCCTAGGACAGATGGTATTGAGCTACTTGCTGTCTTAAGTGGTGGGAACTGAACCTGAGTCAGATGGAACATCAACCAGTGCTCGAACCACTGAGTGACCTTTCTACCTCAATTGGCAGTCCTTTTCAAAGATATTTTAGCAAGCACTGAAGAGATAATTTAGTGGTCAGGAGCAGTTACTGCTCTTGTAAAGGATCAGGGTTCTGTTCCCAGCACTTACAAGATTGCTCACAACCACCTATAACTCCAGTTCTAGGGGAACTGATACCCTCTTCTGGCTACTCCTGGTATTTCATGAACATAGTGCACATATATACACTCAGGATTCCACACATTTAAAATATATAAATCTTAAACAATTATTTTAGCTTAGATATTATTTTTCTACTCTTATTTCTTCACACATCAAAGTGTATTTGTTTTTAAACAAGAAACAACAAGCACAAGTCCACCCACAGGTAAAAAAGTGTGATTTCATATGCATTAGGAAATAGACTTCAATTCTTTAATATAAGGTAGTGATGTTAGATATTAAGTTTTCTCGGTGTGCTTATCCAGTGGTAGAAGCCATAACACTCATTCTGTGTCAATGTGTTTGTTTAACTGCTGGAGGTTATCCCAGTGGCAAGTTCATCCTTATTTGATAATAATGAAACATAAGTTTTATGTGTTTGCTTGAGTAAGATTGCCATCTGGTAAATAATATGTTTTGTGAGTGTTTATGACAATCATGGTTTAAGCCAAAATTGACTTATCATGATTGCTGCAAATAACACTTGAGTGTCCTAACTGGTTTTATTTTTTTCTTTGTTGAATTGAGAAAATGTATTTCACGAAGCTTCCTGCATTTATTTTTAAAGTATTTTATGGGTTTTAAGCCTGAGTTTTCAAAAGCAATAATTACAGCTGATTACTCTCTCCATAAAGTACTTTTGCAGAAAAGTAGAACAAAAAAGATTGTTTACATAGCATCCTAGCATTGTGTGTGCGTGAAGACATATATATGTGTGTGTGTGTGTGTGTGTGTGTGTGTGTGTGCATATACATATATATACTTTCAACAAGTTAAAAATCTATTACTTTATGAATTGAATATCTCTAAACATCTTTACTTTGGGAGAACACTATTAAGAAAATAAAGCCACGATTGTATTATATAGTTAGTTTTTTTTTTCAAATAGTAAAAAGCATTAAAAGCACTTGTGGAAATGGCTAACCCATTATCTCTCCTTACAAATGAGCAATAGAACATAAACCTGGGATTGTCTTTTCTCCGTGTCACATGTAAACAGATTTTCTAGTTTGCAGGGATTAATTTCAACATATTAGTCCAACCTGAAAAGTTCAAGTGATATTCAATGACTGGTTCCTCAGAATGCCAATTAAAATTTTGAGTTGATTGCTTTGCACATCAAAAAAAAAA
>NW_022196905.1:5424360-5427901 GCF_008632895.1 Mastomys coucha
AAAAAAAAAAAAAAAAACTGAGGAAATTGGGATGAGTCTAAAAAGGGATGATAATTCAGTCAATTCTGATTATCAGACCATGAATGTAATCATTCATGACTAGTTGGACTTCAGACTAGTTGATCATTGTGCTTCAGGTCGATGCTGTGTCAATTGGCTATGTAATCTATCTGGCTTTTGGTAGTGTGAACTGAAAGCATAGTAAAGAGGATCCCAGCGTATAATCGGACCTAAAAAGAGCCATGTTCTCTTACTCAAAATGTCCTTTACATATGTGCTGAGTATCTATAGATGCTGCTCAAAGACTTTTATCATTATCCTTTTAGGGTGTTGCTTCTCACAGTTCTTCCCACACACAATGGGATTACAAAAGCTACCCCTTTGCTTTTCATTACTAGCCATACACATAGCTTTGTTTCCAGGACTAAGCTGATGGTGCTTCCACAGTCCTTAGAGTCCATTCTCTCTCATATGTCCCACCTTAATGATGACTAGGAGCCGGCTACCTCAGTGGAGCATGTGTAAATGCCAATTTGCATACAACCAAATCCACACTGCCTACATCAGAATGCTGCACAGGACAACGTATGGTGTTCAGGAATGCATACTCATGTAGCCAGCAATAAAAGAGGCATAGGTCTGGGCTCCTGAAGGGTGAAGCAGTGATACTCAGGGAGGTAAGAACATCCAGGAAGCATCTGTCCTACCTTAGAAGGGTGATTACTGTCCGTTTTCCTGTCCACATACATGGATACTATTTTATTCACATCATAGTTTGTAAACTGTGAAAAGTAAAGAATTTTTTTCTTTGGTTTGGCCTCTCTCTCTCTCTCTCTCTCTCTCTCTCTCTCTCTCTCTCTCTCTCTCTCTCTGTCTCTGTCTCTCTCCCTCTCTCCCTCCCTCCCTCCCTCCTTCCCTCCCTCCCTTCCTCACTCTCTCCCTCTCTCCCTGTTCTCTCTCCTCCTCCCTCTTTAACAGTTTTCACTGTGGCACAACAGACAAGCCTACAACTTAGAATTCCCCTGCCAAACCCTCCTGGAGGCTGAGATTGGAGTATTTAGAAAGGATAACTTTTCTGTCAAACATTGTTAAGAGACATAAATCTATCCTTATATGTGTTATATTTTTAAATTCCCAAGAATTGTTTTTAAGCATCAAGATCTCTAAAATTATTGATTAAACTGATTCATGAGTTCTATTTGTGGGTTCTGCCCTAAAGAAACAAATAAAGAAACCATGTGTTTGTGTTCACACCTCCAATCCCAGCACTTGGGAAACAGAGCCATGTTCTGTTTCTGCAAATTTTAGGGTAACCTGGTCTACATAGCAAGTTCCAGGTCAGCCAAGACTACATAGTGATACGCTATCTGAAAACAAACAAACAGAAAGAGAGAGGAGGAAGGAAGCAAATCAGAGGTGCACAAAGTGATAAGATTTTCTGTTTTCAAACAGGTGATGTGATTTTTATGTGAAATGTTAGTTAAAACACATGCTAAGTTTTCAATCTTTATTTATTATTATCTCCAGTCTAACATATTCATCTTTTAAAGTTTCTGGTAAATATTATTTTTCTAAAGAGTCTTTCATTTGTTTGTTTGGAAATTAAACCAGGATCTTGTGTGTTTGTGTGTATGTATATGTGTGTGTGTGTGTATGGTGTGTGTGTGTGTGTGTGTGTGTGTGTGTGTGTGTATGTGTGAGCGCACATGTGCCTTTAAGTACAAAAAGGTCACTGATTGTATTTCTAAACAAACCCATCTTTTCTACAGAGCTGAAACAGGTACTTTGCCAATGGGGATATAAATATTTGCATGCCTGATAGAACCAACTTTACCTGTTACATAATACACAGCTTCTGCTGTCTCATGAATAAGCCCTTATAAACTCAAATATTAACTAAAACAAATGATAGACATTTTGTTTCTGTTGACAGAAGTTTTACAAAGTGGCTTCACTACCTGAGATAAAAAACATTCATGTTTTCTAAGGTAAATGTAATTGTTTATAAAAAAAACTGTCCCAAATGGTGCTTTTAAAAAATGTTTGATGTTAGAGAAAATGTGTGTAGAAAAGACAATAATAGAAAAATGATACAATGTAGCATATCGAATTTTCAAACCATCTAGTTTTTTGAAACATAAAAATAAATCTTGTCTTCCCAGTCTGAAGGTGCTTCAGATTTTACTTTTAGAAGATCTTAACTTTCCTTATTGCTTACATTTTTCTGTCGATTCAATACTTCTGCAATGTGCTAAACTCTTTGATCTGTAGCAAATTGAGGGTTATTTGTGTTTGAAGGAATTTTAAAAACTGATTTTTCAACTTTTAAAAATTATTGATTTTGACATAAATCTATACAAAATCCATTTTATTTTGCTTGCTTGGGTAGCACTAGTACAATAAAAGCACATAGGAGCCACAGAAAGGTCATCCTTACAGATCCAGGGGATGGACTAAGAGCAGCTATGCTACTCTTGAGCATCAGAGGCAGAGTGATCCTAGGGATATATGCTATGTCTCCTCCACAGTGATTTTCCACAGAAACTCTCTGAGAAGTGGAGTGCTGGTCCAAAAACTGGCTCACATTGACAAACTCAAAAGCCAAACACAACATAAATAAAGGTGTTGAACATTTGGAGACTTTTGCATAAGGAATGGCTCTGGTGATGAGCATCTGAATTGGCAAGACTTACGTTTCTCCTTCTTGACTGCTCACAAATCAGTCCTGTCATATTAGTTGCTCTTTATAAAAATACAGAGAAACTATCCTGTCCTGCTTACAACATTAATCTAGGAAAGAGTATCTCAGAAAATGATATTTTCTAAAAAATATTATTCAGTAATAGCAGATGTTGTTACTATGTGAATGTAAAGTCATAATAAATCAAGAGCTTTTGGAAGAGAAATCATATAAAGCTAACGTGGCTTATTCAGTCTTTGGCTGGGTGAGGTGTGTGCTGGTGGTTGAATCCAGGACCTTGGGAAGACTAAGTGCAAGCTCTATTTTTGGCTTTTCTTCTTTTACTCCTTGAAATCAGTTTTCAGCTTTCGAGTGACCAACAAGTCAATGTAGTTTTCTGAGACTGTTAGGCTCCGGGAGGAGAGAGTGCTAATGTTGCCTCTGTCACTCATAATGGCTTTCCTTTAGTAAGGTTCTTAAACTCTCTGTGTCTCAGCTTCCTCTTCTATAAAGCTTAGTCTTTAGACAAATTCTACTGCTGACTGTTTTTTAAATCTGTAGCATGAATTGTATTTTACATTTATCAGGGAATGTTTTATTTGAAATTCCTTTAGATGACAAATTCTAATAAAAAATCAAGCATATAAGGTGTAAGAAAAGTGATCTTTAAGAAAGCAGACGAGTGTGTTTGTGATTTGGAGGTGGGGGGTGGTAACATCAGAGGGATATAGAACATCTAGACATCTAATGTATTTTAAGAGGGAACTATAAAATCCACTTTGGCAAATTGCTGGGTGTCCGATACATTTTATATATATATATATATATATATATATATATATATATATATATATATATATA
>NW_022196905.1:5427978-5527647 GCF_008632895.1 Mastomys coucha
GTGTGTGTGTGTGTGTGTGTGTGTGTGTGTGTGTGTGTGTATACATATATATATATAATTAAAATTCAAGAAGTTTAATTTGACAAAACAAAGCGACAGTAACAAACAAACAAAAACTCAAAAGGACAATAAGAAAAAGTAACAACAACAGCAACAACAACAACAACAATCACAACCATCCAAGGTGTATATATGGTTATTCTCTGCACCAAAATCGTGGTTCTGGTGTGGAGAACTGAAGCTCTCATGTACTCTGTTGGGAGCTGCTTATGAAGATTAACATGTACCTGTTCTTTTCCTAGCCATACCATCCTTAATATTTACCCAAGACATAAAAAATGGAACCCATCATAAAAGCCTTATTTGTAGCAGTTTCAGTCATAAACAGCCCAGACTAAATTCAGTTCAGATGTTCAACAATGAGGTCATCATTTGGAGATATTCATATAGTGAAATGATATTCAGAACTATGAAGGAAAGGAATATGACACATACGAGGACCCTGACAAAGTTCACAAACTATGTTGTGAGAGTCCATGATGCCATTGCCAGCAATTAAAGAACAAACTCAAACATGGGTGGATGGTGATTGAGTAGGACCCAGGAGAACTTTTCTGAGTGACAGGAGTTGTCTATAACTTGTTTAGGGTCTTTAAAATCTCACTGGGAATAAATGGAATGTTCATTTATCTAAACATATTATATGGCCCTCTTACGATCTCTGCATTTAGCCACATGTAAATTTTAACTATCGAATAGAAAAAAAGGTGATGAGTGTGGGAGGCTTTTATAGAAAGTGGAGAAGTTGACAATGGGAGATTAAGGTTTTACCTGATGGAAGAGAGTAGGATGTTAGTGGTTTATGGGCAGGACAGTAGGTATTATTTACAGCATTGCCTGCAAGAGCAGAACTCACTTAGTCCTCAAGTTGTTAAGTTTAGACAAAGCAGCTGTCAGTAGTTTTCTCACTTTGCCCTTCAAGCTGATAAACAAACAAACAAACAAACAAACAAAAGAAAATAAGTCTCCTTCCAATTCTTCTTGGTTCTAGAATCTCAGATAGTATAAGTACCTCTTCCAGTTGGTAAAATAGAAGACATTGCCTAGTAGGGCTAAATGCTACCCCAAATTCAGCTTTATACCTGAGACTCAGCACAGGCATTCTGTTATAGAAAACAAGAGGATGGAGGTTGCCATGGCAGGGAGCAGGAAGTAATTGAGTTGACTTTCCAAACATGACTGACCACAGGCCTAATCATTCACCCATCCTTTTTGCATTCTTTTTGAGGGGAGATGCAGACTCAGAGTTTTAATTGTATGTGAATTATTCAGCTAAGAAAGGGAACCCTGGTTAGCAAGACTCGCTATGATGCATGTGTTCTGAGTATCTAGGCTTCTGTTGATCAGCACGTTCTATTATCATTGGGGTGGGAGGTCGGTGGAGATGCTCATTTGTAACTGATGGGTCAGCTCAAAACAGATTTTGACTCCAGATTATGGGTACAAATTTCTCTTTTTGTTAATCAATTCAGTAAACTGAATCAGATTTCATATAATGTAGCTTCACCAAACACAAAATCACTTTGTATTCTATCTTGATTAATCTGCTATAAATCAGGCTGAAAACTCCATTTTGATATAGATTAAAAAATACATCCACAAGTCAACTTCAGACTAGTAAATTAATTGTTCATGTACAGAGCGACTTGGGTGATTGATAGAGCTGCTTTGAAACAGTGCAGTGTTTTAAAGGAATAGTTTGAAAAAAATCTTTGTAGAGAGAAAGGCTCTGTAAGTTTCTGGTACTACCCCACTTTTTCCTTTGAGATGCTTTTCTGGGAGTAGCTTTTGGCTCACATATTACAAGATTACAGCTTAAACTACTAATGAAGTCATGCACATCTCACAGAAGCATAACCTATTTATCAAAAAGGCATTTAGACAAAATCACCATCTTTACATATTTGAAAGCCTGTCACAGAGGAGAGCTTTCCCCAAAATTATTAGAGTTGGCAAACTCTCCAAGTGTTATAGAATAAGCCTGTGTGAAAGCAAATGAAGGGTCTGTAAAGTGTAGAAATTGGTGACATGAGATGTTTATCACCAAGGTTGTTTCCTATGTGGGAGGTTTGACCATCTCTCAAAAATGTTTGTAGAGAGAATGTAGGGGTGCCGGAAAAATTGAACCACACACCCCTGCGCTCCTTAGCAACCCACAGACTGTTCAATTGGAAGACATCAGTATTTTTAAATGGTAGTTATTTAAAATTAGGTATCAGTAGGACATTCAGTTTTCCATTGCTGTAGAGTTATGGCAGGCACTTAAAAAGGGAGATGGGATTAGATATGATATTCCTAATATGTGAAATTCTTGACAAGGTAGGTAATTTAGGCTTTTATTCAATAGCTTCAAGAACTCTAACTTGTCTCATGACATGATCCACCCCAATTTTGTATAATTCTAATTGTTAATAATTTTTTCATGTACCAGATCAGCCCTTCACAAATGTCATCCAAGGACCTTGAGTAACTCGGAAACTCTTTCAGGGACCTTGATGGTCAAAGTTGTTTTCCTAACTCTACACACACATCATTTGTCTTTTTCATTCGCAGCTTGCACAAAAATACAGTGAAGTCTTCCGGAGGCTACATGACATGTGACATCTTAACAGACTGAATGTTAATGTAGATATGAGAATACAAATGTCTTTATGAAATATGACATTGAAGAGATTTCAAAAACTAAAAGCCACATTCTTTTTCCTATTAAATGACTTAACTTGAAAACAACTCATTAGAATATTATTTATGTATACATGCTACAAATTTGTTAAAGAAATAATAGTTTAAATTTCTCAGTTTTAATCTAAAATATTAGTAGGTATAATCCACATAAATAGAAATCCATACATAGGTATATTGGATATTTGTTGAATATTAAGTGTAATGATGCCCTGAAGTATTTGGGAATGGTTCTTCTGCTCAGAGATTATGTCTATATCTGCAAAAGATGAGGCTTTCCACATCTGACTGGAGAATCTTACAAACAGTGAAGGCAGTATGGTAATTCCCCTTCTTGGTTTCCCTTATGCGAATAACATACCAGAGCCAATTCTGATGCTTGATTTGGAGTTTCCACATTATTTAATGCTTTTTCCTGAATGTAGTTTGGTATGTAATGTCTTATCTTAAATACAGCCATCAGAATAAAACAAAATATTATAGATCATACTTTTAATAGTAAAGTGGGACCATTATCTAGAATATTGGAATTCTACTGCTATTCATAATCCTTAAGACTGAATTGTTTTGTACAGCCCTGTCATGATGTGTTTTATGTGTATGGAGCTTACAGCTAACAAAGTCTTCTGTCTTAGTTAGGATTTTATTACTGCGAAGAGACCATGACTGCAGCAACACTTACAAAGGAAAACATTTCACTGGAGTGGGCTTATAGTTCAGAGGTTTAGTCCATTATGGTCATGACAGGAAACATGACAGCAACACGGGCAGATGTGGTATTGGAGAGATAGCTGATAGTTCTACATCTTCATTCACAGGCAGCAGGAAAAGACTGAGCCACACTAGGCCTAGTTTGAGCTTCTGAGACCTCAAAGCCAGACCTGCAGTAATACACTTCCTCTACACTTAACCTCCTATTAGTGCCACTCTCTAGCCAAGTGGGCTAAGAATTCAAACACGTGAACCTATGGGAACCATTCGTATTCAAACCACCACGGTTTCTAAGTGTGTTTTTAGTCAAGTTCCCACTTCTAAGCCACATTTTTCATTTTAAAAAATTTTTTTCTAATTATCTTTGTATGTAGTTGAGGAATTTATTCCATTTGCCCTCTTAAATTTAGTCTTATTTTATAAAATCTAGCTTGACAGTGTACTGAGATCTTTTATATGTATGGAATATTGGTTTTCTTAGCTTTATGGTGTTGGAAGATTTGACAAACAAGGGATTTTGATGTGAATCAAGTCACTGATACTTCACAAGATTAAAGAAGAGTTTCTAGGGGTCTGGAATGATGGCTCAGTGGTTAAGAACACTTGCTGCTATCCAAGAGGGCATGGTTTTAAATCTTAGCACCCATATAGCAACTCACAATTGTCTGTAACTCCAGTTCTGAGGGATTCCACACCCTCACGCAAACATATATGCAGGCAAAACACCAAAGGAAATAAAACAAAAATAATTACATCTTTTAGAAGAAGGAGAGGAGGTTTCAGTGTATCCTTCTTTCTAATGAGGGCATTTCCCCCTGTTGTATCATAAGAAGTGTTGGGACAACACTGGTGAGTGCTCTTACTGGGAAAAAACAAAATCCCTCCAGTGATCACAAGTTTGAAAGCTTCTGGGTTGTCTGCACTCCCTTGTATCCATCTTTCCATCTCCTACCTCGGCCTCTGTCACCTCTTCCTTCATTTTTTTTTTTTTATGTAAGAAAACATAAGAAAATCACTTTTCCTGTTGTAAGAAAGCAGATAAGTATGGATACAATTTACTTCCTGGTACCCTTGCCTCCGTAGTCCTACTGCTGAGACTGGTACTGCTCTTCCTTCCTTCTGCCACAGATGTGGGTCTCAAAGATGTCTTGGCATCCCCATGTTTCTAGTTGAGATTCCACCCCTTTTGGACTCTCGATTCAAATGCCAGTGGTTTCCCTTACTGGACCACCTTCTTCCCCATTGGAGAGCTGTCCCTCTCACAGTCTATAGTCTAAATGTCCATAAACTCTACTATCATAAAGTCACTCCCTAGTACTTTCCGTGGGTAGTTTGGGTTTGATAACCTCTGGTCTTGATTCTTGCTTATATTTACATGTAGCACTTTGAAAACATCTTTTCTAAAGTTTACAGTACCCATATGACAATGTTTAGGCCTTTTTTGGTGTGTTGTCTTCTTGAACTCTGAAATAGCATACTTTAGAAATATATAATGTACAAAAACTAGTAAGTCTTTGAATTTTTTATGACACTTGAATGCCATATTTATTTTCAAAATTGGTTTCTTGCTACCAAAAATACATTTGTCTTGTTTCTGGGGTAGGATGCAAATGTTTTATTTCTATGGTATGTTTGATGTTAGTACAACTTGCCATGTGCTGACTGCTTTATTTGTTGACAGAATGCCAACTCTTTCAAATGGAATTTATGTCAAAAGGAAAGGATTTTATTAGTGTATCCATTCTCTTAGCATTGTAACAAAACTAAGAAAAATCCGAATTGGTGCTTTTAAAATTTGACTGTGAAGAAGAGAACCACCAACAGCAACAACATAAAGACCCCAAGTGAATTAACCAGTGGGATAATGTATTAATTCATATGCCTACTTTCTCAATAAGTAGTATTGGGTATATATTGTATAGCGAACTCACCAGTAGATAACATGACTGTCAGATGCATAAAGGACAAGGCTTGGTCCTGAGGAATATCAGCACAATGATGAAGATGGTTGCAGCAATATCTGTGATTACAACACAGTACAGTGTAAAGTGAGAGACATGTGCATATAAGCAACATGGAACCCAAAATGAAATAAGAGGAAGGTCATTTCTGGTCTCTAGAGCATTTTGCATTGAAGGACAAGAGTTTCATTCATGGCATCAAGGTGAAAAACCCAATTATTCCTAGTAGAGGGGCTGGAGAGAAGGCTTAATGGGTAAGAGTATTCTGTGTACAAGCATGAGGACCTGTCTTCAAATCCCCAGTACCCACATACAAACCCAAGCATGTCTTTTGTCTCTATCCATAACCCCCAAATTGGGAGCGTGTTATGACAGGTGGATTCCAGTCATTGTCTTGCTTGCCAGTCTAAATGAAATGGCAGGTTTCCAGTTTAGTAAGAGATTCTGTCTCAAGGCAATAAGATAGAGAGTGATAAAAAAAAGATGTTCAGCATTGACTTGTGGTCTTTGCCTGTACTCACATGGTGTTAATCACCCTCACAATACCATACTACAGCAGACATAAACACAAACATAGACACAAAGACACACAGACTAACACACCCACAGACTGACACACAGACACACATAGATACCACACAGACACACACTAGAGACATACACAGACACATGCATAGAGATACTCAGAGATACACAGACAGATACACAGACAGCACATACAGATGCAAATACACACAGATACACTGAAGCAGACAGACAGATGGACAGACACTCAGATTTTCAGAAGGAGACATGCACACACACACACACACACACACACACACACACACACACACACACACACACATGCACCCACACTGATTCTTCTTATTAGAGCCAAATAAATAAAGGTGGAAAAATCATGCATGGTTCCACCCTCCGGAACATTTGCTTGTATTTGTAGGCAAGGTCTGGACATGAGTGAACAAGTAGAAATTTGAAATGTAATTCTGAGCTAGTGATTTTCCAGTTGTACTGTCTGACTATCATTAGAGACCCACCAGTGAGATGGGGGTTATGAACTCAAGGAAGCAAATGGGAAGACTAGTTAGGGGGACAGTATATTTCTATGTTTAATATTTTAAAAATTTGTTGTATATCAACCATGTGAAAGATTACCAGAGAGCCATGCTGTACCATGACAGGTGAATGTTGGAGAGAGCACTGTGGCTTACAGCCTTAACTCAGCATCAGGAGTAGAGCTAATTCTGTAGTGATGTGCCAGGGACATGGAATGAGAAACCTTCCATTGCTTTTTTTACTCTTTGCATCTTTCATCCTGACAGTATTCCAAACTTGTAAAGTTCTTGGTTTGATGATGGTACACTTTATTTCCTTCAGAATATTTTTTTATTGGTTATTTTATTTATTTACATTTCAAATGTTATCCCCCTTACTGGTTTCCCCTCCGTAAATCCCCTATCCCATCCCCACTACCCTCTGCTTCTATGAGGGTACTACCTACCCACTCACCCACTTCTGCCTCACCACCCTACATTGAGGCTTTGAGCCTCCACAGGACTAGGGGCCTCCACCTCCATCGATGCCAGATAAAGCAGTTCTCTGGTACATATCCAGCTGTAGCCACGGGTCCTTCCATGGTACTCTTTAATTGGTGGTTTAGTCCTTGGGAGCTCTGGGGGGTCAGGTTGGTTGATATTGTTGTTCTTCCAATGTGTTACAAACCCCTTCAGCTTCTTCAGTCCTTTTCCTAACTCCTCCATTGCAGTCCCATGCTCAGCCCAATTGTTGGTTGCGAGCATCCACATCTGTATTGGTCAGGGTTTGGCAAAACCTCTCAGAGGACAGCTATACCAGTCTCTTGCACAAGTGCTTCTTGACATCAGGAATAGTGTCTCAGTTTGATGTCTGCAGATGGGATTGATCCTTTGGGGGCAATCTCTGATGGCCTTTCCTTCAGTCTCTGTTCTACTCTTTGTCCCTGCAAATGCTTTAGACAGGAACAATTCTGAATTAGTATTTTTGAGATGAAAGGATGGTCCCATCCCTCAACTGGGGACCTTTCCTAACTTCTGGATATGGTCTCTGCAAGTTCTTCCTCCCCTTTGTTGGGTATTTCAGCTAATGTCATCCCAGTTGGGTCTTGGGAGTCTCTTGCTTTCCTGGGATCTGGGACTTTCTAGTGGCTAACCCCAGTTCCCACACCTCCACTCAATTTCCTGACCCTCTGTACTTTTCCTGCCCCATCTCCTCCCACACATGATCCTGCCCCCCGCTTCTGCCCCTTCTTCCTCCCAGGTTCTTCCCTCTCTCTACCTCTCATCATTATCTTGTTCCCCCTTTTCCATAGGACTGAAGCATCCACACTTTGTCTTCCTTCTTCTGGAGTTTCATATGGTCTGTGAGTTGTATTGTGGGTATTCCGAGCTTTTTACTTAATGTCCACTTATCAGTGAGTACATACCCTGTGTATTCTTGTGACTGGGTTGGCTCACTCAGGATGGTATTTTCTAGCTCCATCTATTTGCCTGCAAATTTCATAAAGTCATTGTTTTCAATAGCTGAGTAGTATTCCATTGTGTAAATGTGCCACATTTTCTGTATCCATTCCTCTGTTGATGGACATCTGAATTGTTTCCAGCTTCTGGTCATTATAAACAAGGCTTCTATGAACATAGTGGAGTATGTGTCCTTGTTATATGTTGGAGCATCTTTTGGCCATATGCCCAGGAGTGGTATAGCTGGGTCCTCAGAACAGAATATTCATGCATGTGTTAGGAGTGAAGCTCAGTGCTAGAGTACTTGGTAGGTATGTGTGAACCAAGAGTTCCATGTCCAGGCAAGGAAAGAAAGAGAGAAAGAAAGAAAGAAAGAAAGGAAGGAAGGAAGAAAGAAAGGGAAATGTGTAGCTTCTCTACTATTTTTTATTGTATTGTGTTATATATATATTTGTATAAACTTTCTGTTAACCATTTATTAATCAATTTTATAAATATATAAATTTATTATAGTGCAGATATGATCAACTATAGACTTCATGTTTTTATCAAAACATTTATATTTCTATATTGTTAGAGGTAATGATTTTTTGGATTCTGAAGTCATCCATGCAGTGAGCTTTAATGGCCTGTATTTTCAAGGAGCAGAAAATTGTTCATTTCAGCTTAAGCACCATATCCTTCCATCATTGCTAAAGGGAAGAATGCCCGAGCCCACGCCCTGCTCATCTTCTAGGCATAGCCAGGGCCCTGGTGGATGCTTAGGTCTTTCTAGGGCATGCGTGCATAGCTATATTGCTCTCTTGAAAATGTAATTTAGCTTCTAAGGCACAACACACTAATAAAAGTCTTGAAACATAACTAAACCTGTGAGTCCAATTCAATATTTGGAGTTTCATCTGAAGGTCCCCATCCCTTATAGCTTACCACGTACTCATTATGTTTCTCATGTTATTTCATTTAATTCTTTGAGCACTGGAATAAAGAGTGTACTATTTCGCATGTTTAGTAGAGGAAACTTTGACATGCAGCTTAGACATCCTGTGCTCATGTAATATTGTTCTGATGTCACATACACATGCTCACTACACAGATCTGGTCAGAAGCTGTTGTGGAGGAGAGGTTCTGGGTCCTGGACAGTTTCAGGTACTACTGCCTGGAGTTTTTCCCTTCATTGTCAATGCTTGCTGTGTCCCTGAGGAAATGTGTTTTGCTCACAGGCATAGTCAAGGATGTCTATTTCCTGGTGAGGTGAAGGAAATCTGTAAGAGGGTAGTACAGGATAGCTCATCAGCCTTTATAGGGTTGTCAGAAAGATGGGGTCATTTTCTATTTATTACACACTCATCTTTAGCCCGGGTCAGTGGAAAGATGGGGATGGAATCTTAAAGGTGAAAAAGCCGGCCAATCAGAAAGAGAAGGGAAGCAAAGCAGATCCCTAGGTAGTGTGTACCTTACTCAGAGCTTTCTCTCTTAACTTCTAATTGGCATAACTGTAGTCTCATCTTTCCACCCAGATGCAGAATGTCTGGGAGGTAGATTCTCCTTGTTTAGTAAGTTATCCATGCCCATTTATACAAAATCAATTCATCAGCAGGGAACAATGGATTTGAGTTGGTAGACCTCTTTCTGGATTCATTTTCCTACTCCAAATTTTGCCCAACTTATTTCCGGGGTCAAAGTTGTATCTGCTGAGACTCATGTGTAAGTGCTTAAGGCTGAGTTGTGGAACTACATCAGGCCTTTGCCATCCTACTCAGAGTGCTGGTATCCACTCTTTTTAGTTTTTGCCTCAAAGAGTGGGAAGCTGCTTTGGAACATTTGCTTTTTGTAAATCTTCCTGAAAACTTGAACCACAGTGGTTCTGGGGGTACACAGACAACACAGGTCTCTGGTGAATGAATAAAAGATTGGAAGCTCCATGCATCCACAACCCTAATTGGAGGTGAACATAGGTGTTTTGATCAGTAACAATAGGCTCATGACTCAGTGAGTGACTTTTTTTTTTAAGAGCATTTTTTTCCTCTTGTAAGACATCCAGTCAAAAGCATCACTTCTCCTGAGTAGAGGAAAGACTGTATTTGTAGGTATGAAATTCTGAGACAGAAAAGAGGGGGATGGAAAAAGGAGGTGGGGTGTGTTGTTGCAGGTAGGATGTGAAATGTCCTCCCTTGGCTCACCTGTTTGAACAGAAGGCTTCAGCAGATGGCCCTGTCCAGGAAGGTAGTAGAACTTCTAGGAGTCAGAGCCTTGCAGAAGTGGTTCACTGGGGTGGCCTCTCTCTCTCTCTCTCTCTCTCTCTCTCTCTCTCTCTCTCTCTCTCTCTCTCTCTTCATTCTTTTTTTCTGGCCAGCTTCTTGATCCAGTCACCATGCTTTTCCTGCCTGCTGCTTTGACTTCCACACCTGGACGGAATGTATTCCTCTAGTACTGTAAGCCAAACCAATCCCTTTCTCCCTTAAGTTGTTCTTGCTAGGGTATTTTATCACAATGAGGAGTAAGTGGGTAGGGAACATGCCTAAATAGGAGGCCTAGATTGGTTTTCATTTAATTGTTTACATGTAAATGAGTTCTTACCTCTTCTTTCCATTTTTTCCCAAATCTAGCACTCCCAACAGTTTTGCAGTGATATAATATTGTGAAAACCACAATTAAATATGAATTATTCAGAACATGAAATAACGGGCAAAGTGTTGTTAGGCTAAGGTAGAGCACCTTACACCTTTCCCACTTGTGACCCCTTTTAATTAGAGAAAAGTTTTGGTGTCTCCAACTATTGTAGTTACATAAAATAGGTCTGCTAATGAAATATTTACTGATAATAAATGATTGGCTACAAAGCAAAATTCTGTTCGCAAACAACAAAATAAAACAAAACAAGAATCAAACCAAAACAAACCCAAAACAAACAAACACACACAATTAATACAATGTTTTGTTATACATAAGATTTTACCATGAGAGTCAAGCAAATTTAAATACTAATGGTGTAGATGTGTTTTTTTGCATAACAAATTAGATCTTGCCTCAATATTTGATATTGTAGGGTATAGATCATTGTCAGTAGTTTTCATGGTCAACAGTGATTTTGTCTTTTGTTCATCAATTCTAAGAACACTGCATTGTATAAATGTACAGCATAGAAGGGCATAAGGGTATTGAGGGTCATTTCAGAAAATGTTAGGAATTTTATCCTAATCTTATTACCCAATTTATTTAGTGAAACTACAATCAGCAATTCCAAAAATATGTATTATTTAAATCAAATACTGTAACACAACACAGATAGACTATTTAGATACTTACATACTGAACAATGACAATAGCAAGTATTCAAAGTATTTGTTTTTCAGAATTAAACCATCAGGTTTCTGGTAGCACAAAACTTTGTATGTATAGTGAATAGACTGCAATTCATTACATGTAGAGTTTATAGATCTGAGCAGAGGCATTTCAGGCAATGCTTGTTAGTGTTTAGTGTTCTGTGGTACGATTACATGCCCAGTACATAGCAGGTGTACTGTGGACTTAGAACCAAGGATGCACTAAGTCTCTGAGGGCACAGGATGCCACATGAGCGAACAATGTCAGAAACATTTCAGACTCATTATGTGTCTGATGCTGATGGTTGTGTGTTCAGAAACCTTTGAGTGTTGACACTCTTTTTACAACCCCACATCCAGCTATGTCATTGTATGAGATTACTGTGCATCACTGAAGAAGATGTGGCCTAAGCTATCCTGAAGCGACAAAAAGCACCCACATGTCAGTGATTCTGTTTTCTTGTTCATAAAAAGTCCACTGCAGGTCTGCCCAAATTCCCCAGGGAATACTAATGAGGACTTAGAGATGGCTGCTCATGTGTACTTACCTTCTGTTACTATAGCACTGGGTCCTGCCACTGACATACTCTAGACTGGCAGAGAATCCTGGGAATCCAATGGCCCATGCTGCGTTACCTGACTTTGATCCTTTAGATCTAGTTGTGAGGCCATGCCTTACTGCAAGTGAACTGAGAAGTAACTCTTCAGAGTTCCCAGAGGAAGACAGAGTGTGATGAACGCCATCTTAGGGACAGGACGGGTGTTTGAAGCAATCCTGAGAGAGTATTTCTCTGTATCTTTATAACAATGGTTTGAATTTGAGGTTCTTTGGCAATCTGAGGTCAAGATCAAATAGCTGTATGTCCCTCTTGCTGAATTCTTCCAAGTCAGGCTTGATTAAAAGCCTGGGATGTTCAGGATACCATCAAACAGCAACAGCCAATATGCCATGTAAATGTGGGCTTCTGAGACTGACACCTCATTCGGCAGTGCATAATAAAGCTTTGAATGAATGTTGGATGGATGAGTGGATTGTTCTTGGAAACATCCTTCAAATTTAGACACTGTAATTGGATGTAATTTATCTTGGACATCTACTCTTATTCATTTTTTAAATGACTCTAAATGAAATTTTATATGAAAACAGGAAGCTGAAATCCCTGTGCATTCCCTGGGTGGAATTTTTTTTTTCTTTTTTTTTTTGTCTGGATACTACCAGGAGGCCCACTAACAAAAGAGAAAGAAACATTTCACATAAAAGGTCTGATACTTGCTGTCAATATGCAAGACATGACCATTTCCGGTTCCCTTTCTCAACAGCAGTCATCATGTCAGAGGGTCTTTCTCTATGTGTGTGTGTGTGTGTGTGTGTGTGTGTGTGTGTGTGTGTGTGTGAACATTGAATGTTACACTTAAGCATTTTTCCTCTCTGCTGCTTGATTATGTACCATCAACTTTAAGAGACTTATTTGTCTTTAGATACTGTTATAATTTTAAGGACAAAAAAAAAGTCATCTGTGGCAATTCACTGGATAGAACATTTTGTATTGTATTTTTGTATCCTGGATGATCAATGAAATTAAAATGTACTTTTGTTCATAGCAAGCAAAGGAATAAAGAATTTAGTTAGCATCTGAATCTGGCTGTAGATACTTTTAACTAGCAGTTTGTATGAACCTTCTACACTGAATCAGTGTTACTAGGTGCTATCTGAGGAAGTTCTGTTTACCTGTCACAGTTAGAACCATGACATTGGCTCATCTTCTGTATCTTCACCTTAGTAAGACTAAGGAACATCTACCTCAAATCCAAAGCCCTATGGTGTGTGTTGTGTTCGTGTGTGTGTGTGTGTGTGTGTGTGTGTGTGTGTTCGTGTGTGTGTGTGTGTGTATTTGTGAGGATGTGTCTGATGTGTGTGTGTGTCTGTATCTCTGTGTCTTTGTGTCTCTGTGTGTGTGCTTTGTATCTGTCTGAGTCTGTATGTGTGTGTTTGAGGTATGTGTGTCCATGTCTGTGTGTGTCTGTGTGTGTGTATTGGGATGTGGGTACACAGAGAACTGATGGGAAATGTTGCTGGTGAATTACCGATGAGAGCAGGGGAAAAATATCTTCCCTGCTGGAGCTAGCATATCTAGCTTTGACTTTTTTTGTTTTCATGAATGAGGAAATGATTTTGTTATTACTTTATTGATCTCATCCACGTTCTTTGATACATTTCTCCCATTTAAAAAATAATAATAAAGTCTCTTTGTTCTGAGTTTGAAAAGGGTGGTTTTTTTCTTTCTTTTCGTGGTCCACCCTTCTGTGTTTCTGCTACATTGGCCACCAGTGTGACTCCACCACCACAGTCACACATGGGATGAGAGGCGGGACAGACATGGGAGCAGATTGTCCCAGGCGGCTACTTTTCTGTTGACTTGGATGCAGTCCTAGGGGGAAAATCATTTTAAACAAGTTACTCTCTTTAAATCTTCAAAGTTTCTGGGACAGCAGGCAGGGACTTGGCAGTGTGCTGGCGATGTGTTTTAGCCAGGACAGTCTTCAGAAATATGCTTGGGAATTATTAACTCGTCTGGGCATAATTTAGCAGTATTTACTGTCTGTTCCTTTGAGTCACTGCACAATCTGTACTGTCCCCGGGATATTTAGACCTTCCTGGCCTGGTCTATTTTGTCATGTAATAATATATAAAGACACGACCATTCTCAAAGTGCAAGCTTGTATCCTGTCGTAGCATGACCTCCATAAGTTAATTTTTATGCACCAAAGCTATTTGACATTTACTCAAACAAATTTAAATCTCGTGGTGTCTGTGTCTGTGCGTGTGTGTGTGTGTGTGTGTGTGTGTGTGTGTGTGTGCATGTGTGTGTGTGTGTTTTAATGACAAACACCACTGCTCTGACAGCTTGCTCCCCAGGGAAGAGATATTGTGGGTAGTTTTAAAGCCTAGATGCTTCCAAAGTCCTTTTCTTCCACTGGTCCCCAAGCAGTGTGTCTGGAGCAGGGCAATGCTGCTTGCCACTGTGGCAGCTGGGAGTTTGACAGTGTTATGAAGAATTGCAACTGTTGATCAGTGGATTGTTACAGTGTTGATGACAGCATTGCAAATTAATTCTGAAATTAACTGAGGGGACATGAAGAGGTCCCATTGCTAATCTGAGAGAAGAGGGCAGAGTAGAAATTACCAGTGGAGCTGAGTGAACTGGCAGAACACATTCAGAAAATCCTGGCTAGCAATCCAGGCGGTAGGGATACTCTCCATCCTGGCGTTTGTCTAAGTAGAGTTGGTGGCTGAGAGACACGTGAAAAAGAGTTATGACTGAATGTTTTCAGTATTTTGTTATTTTAGAAATGATTTATTGAACTCATTGCATCTCAGAAAGGAGAATTAATAGGCTGCTATTTTCCTTCTGTTTCAAAATTAACCCGCTGTTTTACCAAACAGAAACCACTTTTGGTTTCTCCTGCCTCTTTCCGGCTCCGAAGCAGAGTTGTGCCGTTTTCACCTGGATGCATCATCTGGTTCTCAGGGTTATTTCGGCTACGTGTGCAGAATGCCATGTACCAGAAACCAGAGGTATCCTTCACCAGTGGCCATTAGCATATGCTTTTCCTAAGGTTCCATGTACTTATTCTGAGCATGTGCCTTTTACAATGCAGAACACAAGAGACTTGTTTTGTAAGATTAATGAAGGTCACCAAAATTCTCAAAAGTATTCTGATAATTAAGGCTTTGTTTATCAAAAACAAGTTATATTAAGAGCAAAAAGATTCATGGTAATTATTCATAATCTTAACAATTCAAGTGTAGCCACCTCATTTGTGCATTTAATTCTTCTTGTTAATGTTTTGCATAAATCTGCATAATTACTTGAGTTGCCTGTTGTAATTTTGACAGCTACTCAGTTCATGTGCACCAAAGTATATCAAAAGCTTGATGTGCTGAATATTTATAATTTTACGTATGTTCTTGGGATAATATTTTTTCAACAATATTTTTAGTTTTTATAAAATTGACACGGTATACTCAGAAACTTTGCCAAATGTAGCTGTCTAAAATAGAGAGCTCATGAGGGAGGAGACATAACATTTAAAGGTATAGAAACCGTGCAGGACAAAGTTTCCCTGAATTCCAGATGAACTTAGCCTATCAAATCTCTCTCTCTAATTCTCAACCTCCCTCCCTCCCTCTCTCCCTCTCTGTCTGCCTCTCTCTCTTTCTCTCTCTCTCTGTCTCTGTTTCAAAAGCCTTTAGGAAAACAAGAAGTCCCCTCCACCCATATCTTCCTGTAATTATTTTGCAGGATCTGGAGACACCAACTGCTCTCCTGTTGTTCCCCCCTCTGGATAACAATAACAGTCTGATTAGTAAGCAACCTAAGGAAAAACCCCTCAGCAAGCTCTCAAGTGTAGTCTTGAATTGTTATTACATTCTGCAGGGAGCAGGGAGGAGACCACCATCATTTTATTATGAAGGTGCTATGAGAAAGAGGTGTGTTTGACTGAGGGTTTTTAGCAGGTGGATTTCCCACATAATGTCCAAGACATAGTCACTACCAACCAATGCGGTCACTGGGAAATAATAACCGAGAGCAACTTATTGATAAGGTGATATGATACCTTTTCCACGTTTCTGATGGGAAGAGATTTTTATGGATTGAGAAAATTCTAACCTCTTCCAGATAAATAGTAACAGGCATGATTTCAAAATGATACCAGATGTTGTAGTTGTTTGTAAATATCTCGGTGCTTATGAAATATTGAGACATTTCACGCCCAGATCTTTGAGGAAATTTTATTGTTTTGCTCAACTATACTTGGGGGAGTTTCGTCAGTCAAAGTTGTGAATTGATTGCACTGATACCAGAACTGCAGGAAGATACCAAAGCCGCCTCCTCTGCTCTGGAATTCTAACAGATAGTTTTCAAGTACCTCCAAGTTTCTGTTTTGGCTGAAAACACTGTGGTTTCATCAGGTGGCAGGAAAGGAGAACTAACCCTTTGGTTTGAAAGGTGCTGAAGGAGCTAAGACTCTCCCACATTCATCCTGTGACATCTGCATACTGCTACTAAACAGGAGATAGAATTCCCCCATTCACTGATAATCACTCGCCCCATGTTTATGCGTGATCTGCAATGAGATTAGACATTCAGCAGTGTTCATTTGCCGTACACTAGTGTTTTTAACCATTACACTTCCTCCACAAATGATTTAAACTTATTAGCCTTCTAGAACTAAATAAAATGTCAACATGTGTGCTCTTAGGATCACTTGAACGAGGAAGCCAGTGAATGAAAGGATGGCCTGAGGAGACAAAGACCATGCTCACATGTTAGAAATCAGCTTCTGTGAGATGGATATGAACTCCAAGAGCTTCCACATAAACACATTGCTCCAGCAAGGTATCCAGTCTACCTTCGCTTTACTTCTCTCATTATGTTTCACAGTGCAATGAGAGAATATTGAGAATACCAAATAAACTTGCTATGGGATTATTTTGAAAAATGGAAAAAAAAAAATCCAGAGATTCTAAAGACAAAACGCCAGATTCATCTGGCTTCCTATTAAGTATATGTTTGTGTCTGTCATTCATCTGTATGCTTGGATATAGATTGTGGGTGTGCATGCTTGTGAGGTCGTTTGCAGTGCAGTTGTGTGCTTCTGTTTTTCTCTTTCATGAACACTTGGATGTAAGTGAAAAATTAAAAGGTAGCTGTATACTTAGTACGTGTTGCACACAGTAGGGAACAAACATAAAAGCAGTGAAAAAGCCACAACATTGCAGCTATATGCATTAATTAAAAGAAGTTTGTTAAACTAAATTTGAAAAAAAACTTCTTTAATTGTGTTTACCCAAAAGCCTTTTCTTCCTAATTTAAATAGCATAAACATCTGGACTAAAGCAATATTAGAATCATGGCAGTAGTCAAGCAAATCTTGTGGAAAATAATGAAATTAGATCCCTGGTGTTGTGACAGAGGAAGGGCAGGATCCATCAGTTCGATGTTAATAAAATTTCCATGAATGACTGAATACAATTAAGAAATTGTCAGTTGCAGCAATGAACTTTTGTAGCTCATAGATGTTTGCATCATTTGATTATGCTGGCAATTTAAAATTGTTTGTTAGTGTCTGTGTTGGGATATTAATTATGACCTTTATTACAGCCCATATAGCAAGAAGCAAACTGTGTTGTACTAAAGGAGCTGAACTATTTAGAAAGGGGTCTGTGGGGTTGGGGGCTACCAGAACCCTTTCAAAGTAGAAATGATTTTTAAAAGATGAATCGTTGGGCAACAACAGGGATGAGTAAGCCTTTTAATACAAGAATTTCTTTTTAATAGTGTTTTAACAGTTTTAATTGCTAACAACATCTGTAAAACTGGGAAAAAAGCATTTTTAACTGTGACTCTAAGATAAGCTTTCCCTGTTCAGGAAGAGAAAACAATTATTCATTGGTTAATTAGCTGTAAACAACTTTTAAAAGACACATCCATTATATATGTAATTATTTGAAAAAAAAAGGGCTTTAATGTTATTTGTACTAATGCATAATTATTAGTGCTTGCTAAAAGGATTAACAGTACTTAGATGACCACCATTATTGAAGAGGAGCATAGTGAAGAAATGAGATTAGCATCAGCCAGGAATGTGTGATGATGAATTGGAGAATGGGTTTTCCTTTTGTTTCCCTCCTGTACTCTTTGGGAGAGTTCATGTGGAGTCATATTACATTTTCAAGCACCATTTTCCACATGGCATTTTCTCATCTATATTGTTTCAATACAAAAAGAAAACACCTCAGTAGATAAGTGTATATTCCTAAGAATTAGACTGCTGCTAAAATGTATTTATTCACTTTTACCTGTGAGTGCTTTATTTTTCTTTAAGTTAACAGTGAATTATAGTTTAAATTTATGGTTATTCAAAGACTGAAGCTATTACTTTAAGATGGTGAGCTCTTTAGCCTCATTTGTGCTCATTCTAGCCCCCTATTATGCTGATTATGCCAGCTTATTGGACTTAGGTGATGTTCCCCACCATTGGGAGGGACAAGTCCAATAAAACAGAACCAGTTTGGCCTTGCAGTCTTAGCTGAGAAGTTTACTGCTGATTTCCTTCTGGGGCTCAGTGTTTTAGGGTAAAGCAGAACACTGCGGACAGTTAATGTCTACATTAACTGTTTGGGTATTGGCTCTCTGTCTCCGTCCTGTATGTACCCAGCTTCCTTTCTCTATTGCCTTTACTTACCTCAGGCTGATGTTATACTCTAAGTTGTGTATTTTATGCTGCAATGATATTGAGAGAGATCATTGCAGATCCTGGGGGCAAACCCAGGGCCTTTTGCTGCTGTATACCTTGATGACCTCATCTTAGATGGTTTAAAGGTTAGTATAGATTTTTCTTACTTCAGACAGCTGGATTGGTTCAACCCAAGAGCCTTCCTTTATAGAAAGCAGTGAAGTGCTAGGCTCTGGTTTTAGGATATGCTCACCTATGTTCCCCAGGCTGCAGTTAAAATTTCAGTGGTGTGACCCATCTTCTGTACCTCTCCCGAAGCTACATATTTCAAGTGGGAAGGCCACTGTGATGAGAGATTTTGCTGGGAGCACCGTTTAGACAGAAAAGCCCTTGCATATTTCTCAGTAGTACAGCCTGTAAAGTCCTTGATCAAGTTTTCTGCCCCTCACGAAGGAGGTCAGTATCCTTGTGTGTCACTCAGAATTGAAGAGCTGTAGTGTATTGAGCTTAAAATTTCCATGGCATTTGGCATGAGGGAAGATTTTGTCTTCAGTGGTGCCTACTTGGGCTGCCACATTGGCTGAAGGAGCTGAGCCTGAGGAGAGCTTCATGTGGCACTAGTCAGTGTACTGCATTATTAGAGTCATTCCTCTCAGTTGTTCTTCCACACCGAGGGTGCAGGGTTCTGCCTGCACCCTAAATTTTTAAGAGCTGATATCAAGAAACTCACCTATACAACACATTCATATCTTGTACATTTTTAAAATTTCAATTCAAACCCAGCCCATGGCCTTTGGCATAAATGTGGTGAGAAATGGAGGCCGTGCCTGTTATTTTTCTTTAGAGAGGGAAATTATTCCATTTTCAGGGATTTGTGAATTTAAGCGGAGATGATTACCTAGAACATTGGGGTTTTGCAAATGGGAAGCCTTGTTGCTCAATTTACTAATTTATTTTGTGATCTGTGACTAAACTGAGTAAAAATGCAAATAGTACAAGGCCCTCTCTGTTTTATCACCGGATCAGTTTACTGATGGGAGGATCAGAGTCACTAAACACGAGACACTCGCGATTCCTAAGCAGTCCTGCTTTAAAAGCAGCTGAAGTGAAGACTCTGGGAAGATGGCTGGGATGCACACAGGGAGGTTTAAATGAGATCTACTTATTTATTTTAGGTTTAAAATGAAGTGTCTCCAGTTCAGTTTTATTGGCCTTTGTGACAGCACAAACAGGTCTGTACCCATCACAAGCAGCAATAAACTGTGTTGCTGAGAGGTGGCAAATTCACCCAAAAAGAAAAGCATTTGGCAAAGGCTGAGCGAATACTGCTGCAGCTTTTAGAGGGACTCTGTTAAATCCTTTGTCAACTGCTAGCTCTTCAAAGCTGAAAATCACATTTTTATGCTTTTTCTTTTTTTTCCTTTCTTTTCTTTTCTTTCTTTTTTTTTTTTTTTTTTTTTTTTTTTTTTTTTTTTTTGCTTTTGGTAAGAATCACATCAGTATCCTTGAGTGTTTGTGATACTAAAATAATTCATGAAAATGTATTTCTTTCACATGTATATATTAGTATATTCAAAGAAATAAGCTCATCAAGGGAAAATCAGTGAGCATGTTTACTGTGGTACAGTGCCTTGCTATGTATGTTTAGAAATTCTGGAGGTGTTTGCTAAATAAAATTCTTATATGCTTTAATCAGTCTTCAACATGTGATTTCTTCTGAAATATAGGAGAGGAAGTATGGAATTCTAAATGATCTTATATAGTTTAAAATACCTTTATGCTGAAAGGACAGGACAGGAGCCGTATTTCCAAACAGGAAACCTGATCCCCAAAGGCTCAAAAAGCCCAGATTTGTCATCTTACCCTTCTGACATGAAAATGTCTGATTGGCGTAACAGTTGATGTGTGTAGCATTTCCTCTTCCAAATGTCTTTTCTTTAAGAAATATTGACTCAGACTAAGCAACACAGTTCTTTTTGCCATAGGTCAAAGGTAGGGTTTTATGATTTTACACAGGCAGGTCTACAATCCCTTACTCAGAACCCCTGGGGCAGGTGTATTTCTGCATTCAAGAAATTTCTTTTAGAAAGGTAATATGGTACACATACTACAGATTATGCAATATTCCAGCTGGGTCTGGGGCAGCACCCTATAATCAAACACATTCATGTTTCAGCATTGAAATGTATGAATATTCACACTGAGTGGGATAAATAAAGATTCAAAATAATCTTCTTGAAATTAGTTCAGGTCTGGTTTTGCTGCCACATGAGTTATGAAAAGCCTTTTAAAGCTTTTTGTTTTTAGAGTTGCAGATGGAAGACTGTGGGCCAGTACTGCTATACTTGTTCATCCCCTCCAGTTACCTTTGCTGACACAGTTTCTAAGTTTTATTTCATGTGGTCCAAAATGGGTTTCTGTAATCAAACAAACAAGTAAGGACAAATAACTTGCTGATCAACCCTTTCTTCTTTTGCAGAGCTGGGAATCAAACCCAGGAGCTCACACATGCTACACAAGGCCTCTACCAATGATATATACTCCCAGCCTTAGATTTTTTTTTTAAGTAAAAAGTCAAGAAGTGTTTTTGGTTAAAAAATATGAGCAAAACTTTGTGCTGGGTGCCTGGGGGTGTGCTGGAGTAGTGAAATAGTCTGCATCCTGGCAGAATAAATAATGGAATCATGCAGGTTAGGCGTATAAAACTCTCACCTTGTAAGTGGTCCCTCTCTCTCCAACATAGTTTCTCATCTTCCTTTCTCTCTCTCTCTCTTTGGGGTATGTGTGTGCCTATATGCACACCACATACTCATAGAATACCCAAACCATATAAATAAGTGCTAGATTAAGTGTTCCAAATAGTACATGCTCTCCATCAAGAGTGGCATGTAGGTTTCAAATCACCTGCTGAACCATATTGATTGGCAGTTATAATTGGGTGTTTTAATAATGCTTCTATGATAAGGGTGAGCTTAGCTCTAAGAGTCTCTTTATTGATAATGAACTTGAAACATGGTAGTTGGGGCCAATGAACAGTCATATGTTTACCATTCTTAAAGTCATAGCCAGCTAGTGGAGATGAAGTTGTGTTGAAGGGGTCATACAGTTATGATTATTATCTTGTTTCCTTAATTTAGTTCATGTGTTTTTGTAATATGTAATGCCATGGAGGTTGTTTTAGAAGTATGACTGATGGCTAAAACTTAAAGAACCTCTCAATAATTATGACCCATGTGCTTCTCATGCTACGTGCTGCAATGCTATCCTGGAAGTGAATCTGCAACAAAGCAATTCAGTGAAGTAAACTAGATTATGATCGCATTGAGTATTAGTTGAGGTTCTCTTCCACATAGATTTTTCCTTTTTTGCTTTTCTTATGTTTTTGTATGAATTGCAGAATGTATCAATGCTAGGTAAACATGAGCAATCCCTGCAGTTGTTACCCTCATACTGCCTTCTTTTGTGTTTCATTCCCTCTCCTCTAGTGTTTTTGGGGCCCGATTCACACATGATGTGTTAGAGCAGGAAAGCTTGATGATTATCCTGTTTGTGTGGTTTGGTTTAGTTTTAGGAAAATTTGCATGACTCTAGTCCCACTTTGTATCTGTGTATTGATGCCAAGTCTTAGTCTACTTTCAGAAATATGTAATTATCATGAACACAGGATGTTGGGAAGAACCACACGCCAATACAGTTGTTATGTTATGGGGCTAGAGATATGACTGAGCTGACAAAGGCTAAGCTCAGAATATAAACATCAACAGTTGGTAGAAGAAGTATGCATGTTTAGATGAGATGTGGCAAGTGTTCATTAATAGCAAAGATCTAACACTTCACAGAGCTTTCCTTTCTCCCTTACTAGAGCATTCTCATATATGGGACTTTCCTTTTCCTTGGGAGTTTGACCTCTTTCCACAAGAATTGAGCTTTGCCACAAGCTTTCTTCCAACCTACCTGTAATATCTAGAGATTTTATTTTGTCCTTAAGCTGCATTCTCAAATTTAAGAGCAAGAAATTATTTTAGTTGTGTAATTTATACCAGATTTCAAAGGTTCATAGTAACATTTTTGGTGATGCAATGTTATATCATTAACAAATACTGAGCTGAATATTTTAAATGAATTCTGAAAAGTTCAGAGTTCCCTGCTGCCTGTGTGAAAGGTTAGGCCACCACATTTAAAATAAGACAAAATAGAATAATAGAGGAGCCACAGGCATCTTTTATTTCTCTGTCTTGGAGAAGCAGCAGCAGGGATCAAAGAGCTTAACTATAACACTGCCCTCCTGACCTGCCTTGTACCTCCTTGGGCATGAGAATGGACAATCCAAGAGACCTGAAAAACTGTGTTCATCCAAATTCTTTGAACATCAAACTGAGCAATCATTTCTGTACTCAGGGGAAGCTGATTCATTGCTGGCCAAAATGGCAATGCAGGCAACCAAATGAAATGGATTATAAAATTTGATTGGTATAAGAAATCAAAGTTAAAATGTCCCATCGTGCATTTAATACTGATCTGGGAAATAGTGATCAGACAGTGTAGAAACATAATTTATTCTTGCCAAAAAATAGAATATTGACTTATATGCAGAGGTGTTTAAAGATAGGACAAAGCTCTCATAATTATGTAACTATCAATTAACAGTTGAAATTTATAATCATTAAAACTGCATTAATTTTAGTTATATATATATTAAGCATATATTTTAAATTTAGACTGACTTTGTGACACTATGTGCATATAAAACAAATAACTATGTTTTATATGTTAATGAATAAAACAAAGGGAATTACATCTTAAGAGTTAGGGATGTCTTCCATTGGCTGAGCATCTAACTTATGTAAAGACCCAGGTTCAACATGCCCCCACCCCATGACAAAAGTGTATCTTCCAGTTTTGAGTTTATTGGGTCATTTTAGAAATCTGAAAATCCATGGAACATACTGCCTCTGGGAGGGATTCATGAGGATTAAAATGACTTTTAGGAATATATCAAGTAAAACAAAAATTTAGATTTAAACATTTACTTGGTTTAAGACATATCATTTTTAGATCTTTATACTACCTAAAAGCAAGCTCATAAATCTTAAATGCATATAATTTCACTTAAGAATACACTCCATCCTGTTAATGCATTTTCTTTTAATGTTTTTTTCCCTTGTGCTGAGGTATATATGCATGTTGACTCAGATGGGTTTGTTGGTGATGATAATTACATTTTAGTACTTTCTGTTTAAAGCTGTGAAATCAGATCCTTCTGTGCAGTGACTTACATCTGAATTTGTCAACAGCCTGCCGATGCCATGTGCATGTGTCTCCATGGAGAGAGTGACCACGCCAGCTCTCAGGATGTCTGTGCATTCCAACCACAGGGACTGTGTGTGACCAAAGACTACATGCTGTCTCTGAACTTTACTTGGAAGCTTGCCTCATAGATATACCTCCCACATGCCACAGATAGTCATAGGGCTTGGGCACAGTAAGAGTGACTGTTGCTGACACAGAGGAATTCTGTGCTTGTAGAGCACTCCACAGTCCAGTAGGCCAGAAAGTCTATGTGCACCTCTTCCCTCATGTGTATACTATGCTGAAGTCTGAGGACTAGCCCAGTTTCCCTGTAGGCGTCACTTCTATGATGGTCAAGACTCATTTTGTTATTCTTTTTTTCTTTTTAAGTTACTTGTTTTTGTCATGAACATAAGTCACGTCAAGACAGTAAATTATGAGGCACTCCAGAAAGTGTTTACTGAGTTCATAAATAAGTGGACGGCTTTTGAAACTGAGCAGGATTTGTAGATGAAATTCAATGACGGTGTGTGATGCTAATGAACATGACTGTCTGAAGAAAAAAAAAGATGTATAAACTAGATGTTTTCCCTCTAGAAAGCTTAGTGTCTAGGCTGACTAAAACTAAAAGTGACAGCAAATAACCAGTACCTGTGTGTGAAGTGACTGGACACAAAAGGCTTTTTAATTTCTCTTCACATAGAGCCAAAAGCACTCATAGATGGGCAAACAGCGTTCTCTGGATGGATGTGGGTCATGGGTAGATTTCATGATTTTCTAAGCAAATCACATCTCTCTTCATGCTTGAGTTTAAGTGGTTGTAGTATTCTGGTCAGCAGTGTAGACTGTCTGGGCCCTGATTCGCTTAGCTGTCTTCCACATTCAAAGTCTTACCTGATCTTTAGCAGTATCTAGAAAGAAGCTTGTGACAAACATGGAATCTCAAACCTTACACTGGACCTCTTCACTCAGAGCCTTTACTTTTAGTGGGTAACCCCTACGTATGAGCATTTAGAATGCAGTTGATGGAATCTAATGCTTAGACTATTGACTGCCACATCACCAGACAAACTTAATACTAAGTGAAATTTTCAAAGAATGAATAAGATATTACTTATTCATAATTGATGGTTCTTAGCCTACAATTTCCTACCTCGATTTTGTAAATTTAATGTTTCTAGTTATCTTTTTTAAATTTACAGCACACTTTATCATTGCAGTTTTTTTCCAAAATGATGGGTTGAAATGACATCTATTTAGTTATATATTATTGGACTGGAGGTTCTCAGCCTTAGCTATGAAGCAGAAAAACCAAGCTCCAATGGTCTGTGCTGAATCCATATTAATTAAGCTAGAATCTTGAGGGTTTAGGTCTAGGTACTGATCATTTTAGAGGTCTCTCCAGCTTATTCTAACCTTCATTGAGGTTTGAGAAATCACTGGCCAAGCCAGAAAGGCACAAGAGTTTTAAAGCCACTATAGACAGTTCCAATAGGATCTGTGAATTCCCTGCAGGTTTGCATTTCACCTACTTCCTAAGTTGATTTCAGGCCAACAGTAAAGAACTTATTGTATACATACTTGTAGCAAGTTCTATCTAACGAAGTCATCGCCTTACTGGAATATGTTGAATTCAAAGAAGGGGACATTACCCAGACACAGTTGATTTGGCCTGAAATTCATTAGTTCATTGTAAGTGCTGTTTATGAACACCTAAGTAGGTGTTTCCTAGAATTATGCACAGAAATTTGGTTTGTCATCCAGATATCATGTATGTGAACCCACAGGGCAGGCAAACATAGAATACATATGTACACATGTATATGTATGTATTCATTTCTGTTTCTTGAGTGGAAGAATTAGCCTTCTAAATTGAGGTTAAAAAACTGGGACTTCCTCGTTGTGTGCTTCTGCTTGAAAATTCTTTCATTTTTATTGTGCAGACATCTAAAAATATAAAATCAGGTAAGACTTATTTCTGCTCCCTCCCCCACCCCACATTTTTTAATGTGCAAAATCCTGGGATAAATACCCATGAGTAAGAAAATTTAAGTGCCTACCCTGACAGTCTCAAATAATTTATACCACAGTCAGACAGACAAATTGTGCTGATTGTCTGTATTTCTTTAAAGAAAGAAAGAATGTGGGAGAGAGCAGGGAGGAAGTGTGGCCCGGAGACGAGAGTAAATCACAAAAGTGATCTCAAGTGAGCAGAGATAGATTTCTGGAATACAGTGTGCAATGAAACCACTGACCTCTTATACATGGGTTCATGTCTTTTTCTACAGAAACAGATGGGTAATAGCGTAATGCTGAAATCATGCTCGACATAATATGGACCTAGTGATTGCAGACCTGATTGCTTGCCATATGGTTGCTGAAGGGTTGAGGAGAAAATGGGATGATATGCAAACCTTTAAAAGCAACATTTTTATTGAATGGCCATTACATTAAAAGCCAAACTCTGCAAATGAAGGCAAGAAGTGCGGTGAATAATGATGACATCACATAACAGGAAAGGCATCAGGGCATTGTATGTATTTTGCCGTAATATGCAAACTACAATCACACTACTTATTTTTGTCACTTTCCCGGATGATATGGGCACAAGAGAGTAAGGTGGTGGGACAGAAATGCCTGTAGGGTAGAAATAGTGTGTGTGTGTGTGTGTGTGTGTGTGTGTGTGCTCGCAAGCGTATGACAGGTGTTGAGGGACTGCTGCATTCACTAACTAGATCAGAGAGAGGAGACCATATTTGTTCCAGAGGAAACTAGATTTGACTCAAGATTCTCTATCTGGAATGTGAGGATCCTTCCTGATATTGAGTGTCTCAGCAAGAAGCTGCTGGGGAAAACCTGCCTGAGAGATCAGTGTGGAAGGGACAGAAAGCATTTGTGTGTGGAAAGGACAGAAAACATTTGTGCCTTGTGTTTCCTCACACAGGCTTTGCTGCTCTTGATGTCTGGGAGCAGGTGTGTGGGATAAGGTAGAAGCCATTTCCCAGAGCGTATCACAGTTGAATTGAGCAGCTGTGTTGTTTCCTATAGTTTTGTTTCCAGCATTTTATGGGAGGAGAGATAAGATTTTTTTTCTTTTAAATATTTTTATTAGCTTGCTTCAAATTTGCATACACCTCATTTCCTGTCTCTTTAATGAATATCTTTCAATCGTGCAAAAATCTTAAGGGTTTGTGCCCAGAAATGGACTCAAATACATTAAGCTAAACCTACTTAGAATGTGTGGAGGGTAATGAGGTGAGAGGCGAAAATTCAGTCCTTTCGTGAGGAATCTGAAGTATCTAATTTTATTTTAGCATGTAAGAGCTACCAATTAAGACCAACTATTCAAACTTAATATGTATTATGATCATAGCAAATCTAGGGGGACTTGGGGAAATCTATATTCCCTCGTGCCTTCCCTTGAAGTTCTGTTCTTCAAGGCACATTTGTATATAACATCCAGCCAACGCATTTTACTGTGAATTCATTTCCTCATTAGATCTATGTTCTCTTTACATTTCTAAGTATTAACCAGTAAGATGAACCGATGTCTGTGTTGCTTGCTTCTATTTTCATTATGTCCAATTTCTTCTCAGCAAATCTATTGCTTTGATTCATATTCCTAGAAGCAGAGATGTTCCCTGGGAGCTTTAAAGAGGAAACAAATTCCTGCTGGCAGGGGCTTGAGCCTCCTATAAACATTGTAGTTGCCCATTGTTAGTAAAAGTTTATGTGGAGAAAGAGCTAGACTCTGGCTAGTATGAGATGTGTGGATACTATTTCATTTATCTTTATTTTTGTCCCCAATTGTTAAAGATACTTCAGAATCAAGCTTGTAAGTTGGAAGTCCATCTACCCACAGGCTATGTTCTTAATAGCTTAATTCAGAGTTTCCCAGGCTTTCTGATCCAAGTCTATCTCAATGGTAGTATACTTTTTATCTCTGATAATTTCTAGATTATTTAGTTATCATCTGCATCCTGTACACACGCGCTTTGGTTTGGAAGGAGTACTTGTCCAGCCCTGAAATACCATTTGTTTGACTCAGAGAGTCAGAGTTAAGACAGTGGTGTTCAAAGGGCTTGTGACCACTTAAAGGAACCCCATTATTGTTAGGCATTTCATCTGCCTTATTACCCTTATTACTTCTGCTGCCTAAGAATATACAACAAGCGTAGTATAGTATTTAAGACATAGCCAGAGTTCTCTTTTTCTTTCCAGTGATGAGAAACATTTTCTTCTTGCCTAGAAAGCTAATTTCTATACAGCTTGACTAGTGGCATATCTCCTGTGTGGCAAAAATAAGTTTTGCATAACTTTTAAGCACCCAGGCTGACCTATTTAACAGACACTTAGTGCTACAGTGCTCCATAATGTATTTAGGTCAAGCACTTTGTCTAAGCTTCTCATCAGTCTTGGACTAGTCTTGCTCTCTCTGAAAACCTCAGGTCTATCCTAGGTATAGATGCTGGCCAAGGCATGTTACCTGATATCAGAATGGAATAAATCCCTCTATAACATAATTATCAGGCTACCCAGTGATAGCACCAAGTTAAAAAGGCAACTAAGGTTTTGATGAAATGTCTGCCTCACTGATTTTCCTCTGGAATCCGAGTGGCAGCATAAGCAGACACGATGACTAATAGAGTCTGTGGAGTTAAAATGCTTCCAAATTCCTGTGCTATTTGGAATACTTTCTGAAGATTAAAGAAAGTGATGGCTTGCTATCATGGTGGGGGTAAATTTTTGTTTGGGAAGCTAAGTGAGTGAGTCTTGACACCCTCTCAACCATTAGATTACTTTTTCCCTTTCCTAGCATGTTCCTTAGAGAAAAAGAGAGATCTAAATACAAGCTATGCCATTTTCCTATCATATTTGAAATGAACCCCCAAGAAAGCTCAGAATGATAGCTCATTGCGTCTGAGATTCTTAAATTGGAAATATGAATTTGTTATAAATTTAAAATTATTTTAAAGAAGGATGATGTAGCAATATTTACCAAGGTCTACTTTATCCTTAAATGGGAACCCTTTTGTTTTTCAAGGAAGTGACACTAATAATAACCTCCTTTTTGGTCTTTATACTCAGAACCATATTTACTTCTCCAAGATCTAAAACAACTGCGTAAGCTTTCGGTCAACTTGTATTAGGGAGAGATGAAGAAAATACTTCTAACATAATCCATTAGCTTTGGTATGTTATACACTATTATTCCCATTTTATTGCTTACAAAACTAAGATCTTACCAAGAACATATTTACAGAAGATGTGTCTGGGTGAGAAATCCGTTCTCCTGCCTCCACGCAGGGGTGCCTTGGCTACAGCACTGGGATGTAAAACCAGTGGATCTCAACCCTGGCAGTGCATAACAGTCACCTGGGGATCTCTTGAAACAATACCAGTGCTGGGCCCCACCCCACCCCATTAAGTCAGGATCTCTGGGGATAAAGCCTGGACAAGGATGGCTTCCGAAAAGCTCTCCAGCTGATTCCAATTGTGTAGCCTGGGCTGAGAGCACTATTTTAAATGAAACAGCATCCACATTCATCTGGATTCTAAAGCAATCATAGGTTTTCCAGCACACACTGCGCTAGACACAAATTGTCAACAGAAAATTAAGTGTATCCAAATTATAAAATTCCTGTGGAAACTCCCTTACATAGAGAATGAGCACCTGACTAAGCCCTGGGTGGGTGAGCTCTGGCATGAGGAGACTGATCTGACAGCAATGACCCACAATGTCTCTCTTCTGTCCATGGTAAGGACTGTGGTGAGGAGGAGAAATGTACAGAGCTCTGGACCTGCTCACCTACTCTGCTCCTCCAGGATCAGCTCTTTCATGGACCAGTGAGTGAATGGGTATAAAAATTCAGTTCAAATAGAACATGTCTGATCCATGGAGGCCTGATATAACTGACAGCTGTAGTTCTTGCTTTAGGCCAGAGAGCAAAGCACCCAATTCTTTAGTCAAAGTTTTTGTTTTTATCTATGAAAAGGACACATTAGAATGAGTATTATCGATACATTGCGCATCTAAAACCAAGTGTTCTAGTTGCTTGCTATTGGATTGTGTGGTCTTTGCTAGCAGAGTCTATGACTGTGTTTTCCTAGATGATTCTTATGCTACCATACCAGGCTAGGTTGTTGCAGTGCGTGCAACTGTCTCAGCCATGGGCCAGTGTGCAAGAGCTTGCCTCCAGGACAGTGGCTGCAGCCAGTGAGTAGCTGATCAGCCTCCTGGGAGCAGAGGAGTGTGCCTCACATGTCCCCTGCCCGTCATCTACCTCTGGCTTCATAAAACAAGAGTTCTATACTTGCTTTTGCCTGTCTTCCAGGTTGAATGTGTAGAGTTACACTTTCTATTTTTTTTTTTTCTGTAATGGTTGTTTCATTATTTTACATATTTGAAAATAGGTTTTATCAATTATAGCTGCAATTTAATGTTTGGCTATTTGGTTTAACCAGGTAATTTATTGCCTTTTATTTTTCTTGATCTTGTTCCATTATTAGTGTGTATGTGTGATTGTGTGTGTGTGTGTGTGTGTGTGTGTGTGTCTCGTATCCATGGAGAGTAACCCCTGACCTGGTGCTTGCTGAGCACATACTTTACCACCAAGCTACATACTTCTTCCTTCCCACTATTATCTTTAAATGAAATAGTTAATATACATTTAAATGAAATAGGCAGTGCACACTTTGAGGGACATTCTCAAGCACTTCCTCAACATGCAACTTGTTTTTGCATCTCTGTAGTGTCGATAATGACCCTGTCTGAGACTCCGTATAATAGCGACACTACTGCTCTTAACCTCGCTCCCTTGTAATACAGCCCCCACAACCTGCACTGCTCTTGAAGCCTTTGCTGCACTCCCAGGGCTGCATCTATGAGTCTTCGTTTTGATTAACAGTCTTTCTTAGGGAGTGGGAGGCAGAGAGGAGCAGCTCAACTCTCTTTGAAGTGTGTGCTAAATGATTCACAACAGTGTGAATGAATCAATTTCTGCAAGCATTCCCAACCTTTTAAATATATGTTCTGCCAAATCTTTGTTGGATTATATTCAATTAAAAAAAATGCAGCACCTTTCTGCATGCCACTTCTCTCCAAAAAACCCGTACATATGTAGCCACTGTGATGTAAGAACATCATGCCTACAGACTTGTGTTTGGGGGAGACACTGAATATTAAATTATTAATAAATCATAATTTAAATATGGTATGTCCTGTTTCATACATATCATCTTTGCTGTTACGATTAAATTTACCTCAGGAGTCCCCCATTGCTTATTTTTAAGAGACCAATAGAAAGAAATGAAACTGAGTTTTGGCTCCTCCATTTAAGGCAAAATTGTGTCTCTCCATGAAAGGGATCACCTCATGTAGGATAGAGAGAAAATATTTTTTTTCTTAGTAATTTTTTATATACCTTCCAGGGAAAGTGAGATGTAAAAAATTTTATTATACTCAGTTAACTATGTACTTAGCCAGTGACTTCGTTTTAAAATGTATCCTTGTAGTTGATGGTCTGGGAACCAGTTCTGATCATCAGATGATATGAGCCCATGTGAGAGCCAATAGCTACAGAAAGGAAGTGCTGGCTTTATTTTGAGAGAAGTACCCTGCATTCAGAGGTTGCCTTTACTTTGGCACTCTCTTTCCATGTGAGAGCTCATCCTTCAGGAGGATTTTCCCATCATTCATTGTATCTAATTTGGGAATAGTCCAGCCTACAGAACCTAAAACTATAAAATTCCAAGGTCAGATTCTTTATGACCACTCATTCTATTTATGATTTCATCTTTCCTTTGTTATCACTACTGAGATCCAGTCATCCAACACCCCCCCACACACAAACACAAAGGCAGTTGAAAAAAGCTAGTTTCATTTTGTCAGAGGTCTTTCAAGGTCAGCCCTGCTGCACCTAGATCAGGGTGTACCATAGAACCTATTAGTCAATGTTCTCATCTCTCTGCAGAGCAGAATTCAAGAGGATGGAGGCTGAGTCTGGGAATCTGTTACCAGGCTCACCAAATTTGCTCCAGGTTGAGACTATTGCTCTAGGCATTAAAGATTCTTTGAGTTATGTTTCTCAATCCTGAGCAAAAGCAGAGCATCTGCTGATTTCATGGATTCAGTACTAAACTACACAGATGAGCTTCCTTGAGTGATTGGTGCTTTAAAGAGGATGAAAATACTGAGGAAGCAAAGCAGTCCATGGTCTTAGCTGGTCCCTGCTGAACCCACAAAGGAGTTGCCTTCCATTACCCCATTTTTATATCTCATATATGTAATTTCTCTCTCCCCGGTGAAGAGATACCTCCTAGGCTAAGGATAATCTACAGAAAGGAGCCATCTATGACTCAGTACTCAGTGAGTAGCTCTCCCCTAGTGTGGGTGTCCTGAAGCTACTAATGGGATCAGGATGCAGAATCCAAGATTACTCAGTGCTTCCTTGTTCTCTTTCTCCTCTTTTATCCTTATTCTTGTTTCGTTTCCTAGTGATTCTCTCTCTCTCTCTCTCTCTCTCTCTCTCTCTCTCACACACACACACACACACACACACACACACACACACACACACACACATCTCCTGCAAAAAGTTCCTTTGGTTTGTTTCTACATGGCTGACATCTGGATCATTTCCTAATGTTTAGTATTACTTCATGGCTTGAAGTTAGTTAACAAAACTCTGAGTTCACCCCTCAGATATGCTTAAGTTATGCTTAACCTCTCAGAACTGTAATTTCCTCACGTGTAGAAGGAGCTGTTGAGATGATGAATATGTGTAACATAGCCTCAGTATAATATGAGGGGATGATATTATATCTAAGAGCCCTTTCTGCACAAACATAGGAAGCCTAATCCAGATCCCTCGAATCCATGTTAAAGGCTGGGAATGGTCATGATGTCTGCTACAGGAGGCAGAAGGATCTCTGCGGCTTGCTGGCTACCAGCCTAGCTCCAGGTTCACAAAGAAACCTTTTGCAGGGAAATAAAGTGGGAAGGGAAATGACAAAGTAGGACCTATAGCATCTTCCTCTGTCTTTCTTGTCCACATGGGTATGTGCACTCGCACACATATCCATGCATACTCTGCATACATATACCATACCCACCTTCCTTCCCTCCCTCCCTCCCCCTCTCTCTTATCGACTTTATACATTTAGATGTTTTTCCTATTAAGACTGGAATATCTAATTAGGACATTGACTAGAATTAGTGGTTCCAAGGTAAATGGTGTTGCCCTTGAAAATTCTCATGTAATGTTCTTAGTTGCTGGAGTTTATTTTTTTTAAATATATCCCGTCATGCCTTAAGGGTATTTATAGCTAGTCTGGCTTTCATAACTTCACTTTATGTGCAGGGCTTGTACAAGTGGCTATTGTACACCAGCCAAGATGATTCACTTTTTATCACTAGATGGAAAACTCCTTTTAATGTAGTTCGGTCTTGAGGGGTCTGTTTTCTGCTCCTGGTTAAATACCAGGGACACAGAAGGTGGTGTGGATGAATTGAAGATTCTGAGATGAGTAGTTCAAGTCTATTTAAAAGTCTGAAACTTGGTGTGTGATGAAATAGACAAGTGGTCCATTTGACAATAATGTCAGCTCATGTGTTTCCTTTCTCTTTACTTCTTACCCACAACCTTTAATACAGCTTAGGGTGGGAAAGAAAGTGTCCAAGACAGAGCAATACTGAATTTTTCTTTTTCTTTCTCCTATTGGCATTTGTTATCTTTTCAAATAGTTGTTGATTTATATGTGTTTCTTACCTGAGAGTTAAGGGGTAAGAAAGAGAGGGTATTTGGGATGTCATACATAGGGACATATTGCTGTCAAACATATTATTGAAGCTTGGAAAAATGAAATTGAAACAAAGAACACCTGCTACTTTAACTCATTTTAAAACACCATAATGTTTTTTACTTGCTGACTGGAAATATTGTGTTTTCAGAGGAGAGAAAGTGCTAATCTAAATGGAAGAAAATGTAATGATTCACTATGCAATGATATGAAGTAAGACTGTTTTAAATTGGCTATTTCGGTGCATGAGAGGTGGGCACTTTGTATGAAAACGGTTTTGCTCATCAGGTGGTGAGTATTGCTCTCAAATTGCAAAAAAGAGTAAAATCGGCTTGTCACTGACGATTTTTTTTTATTGACATCTTTAGCTTGTCTTCATGCCAGTAATTAAATTGCTAATTATGTGTTACTGTTACAGTGGTCATGCTTTTATTACATAATTGCTTCAAGTTTAGCTCAAATCACCAACAATATTTATTTAACCTTTTTGTGCATTAGATAAATTTTACATATAAAAGCTTTAGACTGACTTCATTGACTCTGTTTTGATTAGCAAAATCAAAGGATTTGTAACCTTTCTTTTTCTGTACCTGGAGTTTTGGTCATGTTTTCAATGAGACTTCTGATAATTATTAATTTGAGCAATAGCAATCATTTGAAATAAAAGGAGAGAATACAAAGGAAACTTTTTAAAAACACAGATACTCTTCTAGAAAAGTAAAATGATCTCTCCTGAGGTCATTGGAAATATGGAATTAATAATTTGGTCATGTTTAATTAATAATTAATACATGTTTGTCTTTGATTAAGTTTTGGTAACTTAGTCACCAAGGCTCTGTCTTCTCTTGGATCACAGGCACAATTTTGTCAGTGTTTCAATGTATTTCATATTTTTTCTTATTTGTTTATTTTGCACAAACCATAAGAGACATTTTTCTTGGTGAGGATTGCCTCTTTATTTTATTTTGAAATATTTGTATATTTATTTCATTAAATGAGATAATGCTTTTTCTTATTAACATAATTTCCAGTACATTAAACATATTTCTCTACAGACAGAAGAGAGGAATCAAATTAAGTGACAGCTAAATCACTTGCAGCAATTTCAACTGTTAAAAGAAATAAGTGTCTCTGTTTTCTTTGTGATCACAAGATGTGCTGTAAAGGGAAATGAAATCCTAAAGAAAGAGGAGAAAACATAAAGAAATAATGACTGACTTATTGCAGTAATACCACTGAGAGAAGAAAAATTCACTACAAATAAAAGGAAAATAATATAGTGGATTTGAAAGTTACCAAAATTCATTTCTTATTGATGAGTTCCCTGGAAGCTTAATGCTAAGTAAACTGATGAAAAAAAAAATCAATGCAGTAACCCATGAATGATGAGAGTTGAAATAAATACTTTGCGTATGGAGGGCCATTATTCTAAATGTCTAATTTTTTAATAATTCATGTCTTTCTGTTTATAAAAAAGAGGAATTATTGCTTAGCAGACTCAAAATGCATGTAAAAAGCTTCTGGTAGAATACCACACTTAGTAATAAGCACAGATGATAAGAGGGACCTTCTGATTTTAGGGTCATGGCCAGCTACATGTGGGTGTTTGAGGGCAAGGTGGCTGACTGTGTGCCAGTGCATTTCATGTAGGACTTAGACTTTATGGAACACAAACTGTCATCTAAAAGGATGACTTTTAGATCATAGGAAGAGGAGAACTCAGAGTATATGCACATGTGTGAATGTATATACATACACATATACATGCATATATGTATATAATATGCCTGTCAATGTTCTGGAGGATAGTGATGCTTTCTTAGGGAAATCAACACAGATACATACATGCAGAGTGTGTTTGCAGCCACGTTTGTGTGTGGTAAGTTTCATACTGCTCTAATACTGTGTTCAAATTAGAGCATAGATCTACCTGGTTTTTAATATTTGGAGAAGGGATGCTCCACTTCTTTTTCTCTTCAACACATCTTAAAAATAAGTAGCTGGTTAATCTAATCGATTATGCAGATGCAGCAGAGTCTGTAAAGAACTTATCCCATCCATTTTTCCTAAATTGCTTTGGAGTGAATCAACCATCTGCCATAGTTTATCCATAGACATCCCCTCTCAGGCATGGTCTTTCCTTTCTCTTCCCCAGGTAGCTGCAATCTCAACTCTCTCCTTACTTTCTTTGCTTTGCTTTTCTCCCATACATTTCCATGTCAACATGCTAAAATGTCTTTCCCCAAGGCTTCTGACTTGTCTTTATCATCTTCTGTCCCATTCTACTGCCCACCTCTTATCCTAACCCACTGGAAATTAAAATTCTAAATCCTAACATGATTTCTCCTTTTGAATTACAGACATGTGAGTTGGTTGCCCTCCTGAGAACATCTAACTGCCACTCCAGAATGAGATGAGTAAGGTAAGAATTGTCACTTCCCTGACATGTACTGGCCCTTTTGTTCCAAAGGTTCATAGCTTCCCACTCAGTACCAACTTTGAAACCATCTCTCAGACTGCTATTGTCTCAATATGGGACCTTATGAGGGTGTATGGGAATGCAAGGCAAGAAACTTTGTGAGTCAGAGCTGCCCAGAGTTAGGGGGCCAATGGCAACATTCAGGAATCTTTTCCTATGTCCACCTTGGAAATACTTCCTCATATGTTTCATTGAGGTTGCAGGCAATAAGGCAAAAGTGCAGGCCACATGCAAGAGATTTTGAATTATGCATTAAGCTGATAATGTTCCAGCATGCAAGCTATGTCAATAAATAACTAGGCTGGCAGGAGGAATGTATTCACCTCCCCAGAGCAGGGGTTACCACATAGGGAGAGAGCTAGAGGAAGACCAAGGGAAGGGTGAAGGGGCTCATAGCCCCCTGGCTTCCTCTCCTGAGGAAGAGCTAAGAGTAAGTTAATATTGAAAGTATTGTCTAATGTCTATTTGCTTTTAAAATAAGTTAGCTGCTCTTTCCAGTGGGGTCCCTGTCTGTGCAAGTTTGAGCTTGTGGTAGAGTTAGTCCTTCCTTATTTGAAGCCTTATGTAAAAGAATTCTATCTTGGAGGGAGATTCTTTTAATAGGATCCATCAAAGACTTCTTTAAAAAGTTAAGAGTTTTCATGATGAAACTTTGGAACATTCTTATGAATGTTAAGAGGGCACTCAAGTTTTCATTTCATATTGAATCTTTAAGTGGATAATATGTAGTAGAAAAGCAGAAGGTAGGCCAGTTGAAGAAACAGAAGGATTAAAAGAAGGTTTATAATGACATCCCCAGAACAAACTACAGCTGGGTAGAACTGATTCTTTAATCTTTCCATCGCTTTTCCTACTTTAGTAAAATATATTGATGAATTTTGTTATTTTGTATTATATATACTGAACAATGAAGTGTGTGCCTACAAAACACACACATACACACACACACTTTAACAATATCATGTAACTATTGCACAGTATTAGGATAATGCTCATAGAAGAACAACTGCACTTGGCCTATGTGTTCTCTCCCCCCACCATAAGAAAGGGCAACCATTTGCATTTCATCATTTTCCAAGTTTTAGACACAATTTGTTGCCTCTGGTTCTTCACCCCAAAGCATTTTCATAGGCAGTGAAGGAGTATGAGGTCCTTTGTATCTCTCATATACACGTATATACCAACAGATTAAAGATGTATCTGTGAAAACACCCTTCTCCTCAGAGAGTTATATCAAGCAGTGTTTAAATTAAATAATTTGCATGGCGTGGGGAATAAGGTTTTTGCAGCAGTGTGTGGAGGTTATCTTCCCTTGGGAAATTCCTGCCATTTAGTACAATCTGGTGCATGCCAACGAGACACAGGCATGTATCCACTCAGGAAGATGGATTTTTCTTTTACATCTAAATTCATTTATTTATTTGTAACAGCTTCCATTTTATATTTGTGTCATGGGGGAAACAGGGGCAAAGTACTTGTGAAATGTTGAGGCTATCAAGAACCAAGCACCAGCAAGGAAAGGCCTTGAGTTGTTAGGCAGGAAGGATGTTCCAGTTCAGGTCGCTGTTTGGTTTTGTTGTTCCGAGCCCATTGCCTGGTAAAGAGTGAGGGGCCACTACTATAGTGAGAGGATAAACCCTAGGCAGCTAAGTTAATTTGTTTTCCTACTTGTTCTGGTCAGCCAGTATATCTGATTTGAATTGGATACTAAGAAGAGGATTTCTACTGAGTATTGTAAACCATGTCCCCAGCTAACTCATTCCTCCATAGTCTGATGTAGACTTATCCTCATCAATGGAGAAAACATAGCTGGACATAGTAAGGACTGTATATGAAATGCTAAGGAGATAGACATTGGGGGCTGTGGGTAAGAGAGGAAAAAGAAGAGTTCACCTAGTACAGAGAAGTTTTTAAAAGAAGTATCAGGAAAGACTAGTAGCAGGAACAATAACTCCAAGTTGCTTCCTATCCCACTAGCAAGCATGCTACTTTGGTAAATTTCAACCGACATTAAGAGGCTACCGATCCAGTGGCATAAGGGGACAAACTGATTTCTCCTTCCTTTCAGAGCATGTAAACCTGGTGTTACATGCTGCTGGGGTCAGTGTCTTCCAAGGCCTCTGCCTCTGACATGCAGGTAGCTAACTTTTCCTCAGGTATAAATGTCTGCTTTGGGTAAGCATGGCCTCATACCACAGAAAGAGCCATTCTGAAGTTCTCAGTTTTAGGATGACCTTACCTTCAACTCCAGCTGCGCTCAATAGTCCTAGTGCCTCAGATGAATTTGGAGAGAGTGCACCATTCAGCCTGCAACAAACTGACCAGCAGAGAGTTGGCAGAGCAGTGATTTTTTTTCTCACTTAGTTATTGCTAGCTTAATTAGAGATTCACTCAGTCTTCATATTCGGTGAGTATTTATTAGTAACTAAAATATGCTAGTATTGGGTTTTACTGTCATAAATTGTAGGATCTAGAAAGAGTTTAAAACTTATTTATGAAAACAAACAAATATTACCTGATTGGTTTTTTGTTTGTTTGTTTGCTTGCTTTTGTTTATGGTTTTTTTTTTTTGTTTTGTTGTTATTGGGAGTTTTTTTCACTGTTAGAATAGCCTGGCATAGTCTTTGATTATGAGCCAGCTGTACTGCATGCCAACTGCTCTAGGTTCTTGGGCACATTGTGTGCCTGACTTCCAGCCTTCCCTGTATATCTTGGATGACAGAATGCCAATGGGTTACTGAAAGTATTAATTGAAGATAATACATCTAAATGCTTAACATGGTTCCGGGCTCATAGTTATTGCTCAATAAACATGAATCTAATACTCATGATAGCCATAGACATTTAGACTACATCTTTTCATGGTGCTGTAGCACCTTTCAAGGGTTTCCTTTGCTCACAAGACCATCTGCTGACCTTGAAGGAAGTTCTTTCTCTGTGGTCTGAGTGAACCTTAGTAGAGACTTGAATTCACGGGCCAAGGACATGGTAGCAACAAAGTTTAATATTGTCTTTTGTTGCCTTCAATACAAGTTTTATGCTGTGAAACAGAGAAAGAGGTTAGGAGGACTCTGAAGAAAAGTACCTTGGGTTCTCTGATAGCCTCTGGTTGCCTAAGAACCCCTGCGATATTTGTACAGACTATCTCAACCACACTACAGCACAGGCAGGCAAACTGTCTGTCTTGAAGTTTGCAGCAGGAATAGTCAGGAGCATCTTCCACATTTCCTGGAGACAGTACCTCAGCTTCTGAATCTGGAAGGCCCAGATACACATTTCAGTCTCTGGGCTGTGCTGTACCACCAGTGGAAAGGCCGTTTAAAATGCTTTGCAATGAATCGAACTCAGTCTTTGACCAGGCAAAGCATTGCCATTAGCCCTCACAAATCTGTGTCGATTGGAACCATCAGTCAATGCTTTTACTCTTAAGATCCTTTAGACACTCATCTATTTAGAAATAAAATGGTGGCTAAGAAAATACAAGTATCGTTTAAAAATGACATTTTCTGAAGCAGCTTTTGATTCCATAAAATCCAATGAAAATCTATAGCAAGGTCCTGCCCTTGAATTTTAGGAGAAAGTAGGAGAGTAGAAATGCATTTTTAATCAGATAAAAACAAAAAAACAAAACAACAACAACAACAACAACAACAAAAACAACAGCAAAAAAACCAAGGTGTGGGCAGCTCAGGCAAGATGTTACTGAGAGGACAGCTGACTGGTCCACCAGCACTCTGCCTATGGTAATCTCTGCTAGGATCTGAGTGTGACCTCATCAGTCCTCACAGACCTGTGAAACAGGATGTCATCTTCAGGCTGGAGATGACCACTGGGATGAAACTGTCGGGGTCAAACCCCAGGACTTGGGCTCCACTGCAGATCATGGCAGGCTAGTGTCTGTAGGTGGATGAAAAGAAGGATCATCTGGAAACTTTTTCTTTTACCCTTCCATACACATTAAAAAACAAGAAAAGAAAGGAAAATAGCATTTTTTCTTTCTCCATATTTAAATTCCCTTCAGAAACTCCTTAAAAGCAATAAAATGGGACAATATAACAAGAGGTCCATTTTAGTAATTTTCGATCCCGAAAGACCATGTGTAAGGACAAAAGGAATTCTGTGTGCATACGCTATAAACAAGGCTTAAAGTGGAGTAGAGAGCTGCCAGAACATAATGAGGAAAAACAAATTATGCAACAGAGGAATGAATATAAGCTATTAGTGGGTAGCTAATATAATGGATGAGAATGGTCAGTAAACATAGGAAATGAAGCTGAAGGTAAAAATTTTAAATGAAAAGCTATAATATGTTTGTAAAAATTTCAACTTTGGAGAATATTTAGGGTCCATGAGTTATAGAGAAAGGAGTCTTCTTGTAGATTTGTAGGCAAGAGTAGCAAATGCCATAATCTTTGCTAAGGCAGATAGGCATAGAAGTTCCAGTTTTAGTTTTTGCAAAACTCTAGGTGTAAATGAAGATAAAGTACAGGGATGCACACTTGAATATATATGTATATATACATGTATATGGATATATGTTTATCTATACACACATACACATATGCACACACACATAGAGAGAGAAAGAGAGAGAGGAAGAAAGAGAAAGAAAGAAAGAAAGAAAGAAAGAAAGAAAGAAAGAAAGAAAGAAAGAAAGAAAAGAGAGAAAGAAACAAGGAAAGAGGGAAAGAAATAGACTGGTAAGTTGGGAAATACAAGATAAGGGCTAAAAACAATTGCAGTAAGTTATAATACTAAATACCATATATCTGTTAGGAATTATAGCTTTGGATAGACATAGTTAAATATCATTAAAATATGAGGTAAAAAATAAAGAAAAAGCTGTAGATAACTTGGTGTTGTTGACTTATGGTTATATAAAATATATGCACAGATTAATTAAAATAGAACTACTGTGAAGACAGTCCTACCTTCAGAAATACTGTGAGCGACAGCTGCTTGATGCATGGTGAGGCATCTGTTCATATCTCCACTTATATTGATAGCTGGTATATTGTTTTTGTTGTTATAAACTTATATTATATTATCATTTAAAAAATTTAAAGTGATAATACCAAAAGTTTCTAAAAATGTAGACAAGAAATTTTACATGAAAAATATATCATGGACAGAATATGTAAATGTGGTAGATTTTCTCTTTAATTTATTCATATTTCATTTGGTAAATATCCTTTCATGAGTATTCATTTCTGAAGCTAGATGAATAGAAATTCCAAGTGTTGTGTTCCAGAGCTCATTTTGGGTAGCTCCAGAGACAGTCCTGAGGAGAGGGGCTAAGTAAGAACTCAGTGGGAAAGACTCGACGACAACCTGCGTGTTAGGGTTTGAGTGTGCCTGGACAAGTGTGGTTAAGTCATGGCGGTGAGTCTTAGAAAGATCATGTTTTCCTTTTCATATTGTGAGCCCTAAATCATCACTCCTCTTCAGTTCCAAATTCTCAGCCCACGCTGGTGATGCTTTCTTTTTGGGACATGCTCTCCATTTATGGAATCTCCTGTATTTTGTGTTTCTATTTACATTGCATGTGAAGGGTGCTCTAAATCCAAACTCAGTGGCAGCTGACTTGGTGCTGGACTGTGTCACAGTTAGCTAGTGGGATGGCATCAGAACACTCATGGCTGAATCCCTGCCTCTTCTCCCATTCCTCTGGTATTTTCTTTCTGTGAGGGACATTCCGCAGGAAGGTCATTGAAATCTTTGAAAACAGATGTGATTATTTTTCATGCATGATACTTTCTTTTCCTGTATCTATCTTTAGAGAGGACGGTCAGGTGTGTGTGCGTGTGGGGTGTGTGTGTGTTTGTGATGTGTGTGTATGTGTGTGTGTTTTAAAGAATCTTGAATTAATCTTCATAACTGAACAATCCTTTGTGCCTGCTTCCTGTCTTCACAAACTCAGGTATGCACACCGCATGTTTGTCCATGGACTGACACCCTCAGTGTTGGCATGTCAGAGCTCTTGGTGCTTGTTCGGCAGTCTCCTCTAGTAAGAACCTTGGCTTCTGATCCATTTGCCTCCTCTGCTCACCAATTCTTTTGCTCTCCCATTTTGCTTTCTGCCTTTTACATGCTTCCTGTTTTGAGGTTAGATTGAGGGTGAACTGTTACATCCCTTGACGGTTACTAAGAAACTACTGAGTAGAGAAAAATATAAAATATGCATTTGTGGCTTGCTTATATCTTAACGGTCTTTGTTACTTTCCATATGTTGAAAGCTCACTGAAGCTAGAATGCCTAACCTGTTCACCATTACATATACCCCTGATTCAGTTTCTCTTGCTTCAAAAGCAGATAAAAGAAGGAGAACTGTTATAAAGGATGAAAAAATCTCTCCTTAATAATTATGATTCATCTACAACTAGAACGTTTTATTAATTACACATCGTTCTCACATAGAGATTCAGAAAGCCAATCATGCATGTCTGTATTTAGAGATTTGTAGACAGAAGACAACGTAAACACAGAAATGTTAAAAGGCTGCTCAAGTGGAACCTGCAAAGAAGATAACAAGAAGGATTCTGTTCTCTGTATGATCTGTGAACAATGCTAAGTAAATATTCATCATTAATATATAATAACCATTGCTTTTGGCAGTTCACTTTTCATTTAATTTGATAATGTGTCCAGTAAATGAAGTGGTACAGGCTCCAGTGTTTTACCAACACAATTGCATATTTTCAATCATTGTTAAATGAAGGCAGCTCAAGGCAAAGCTTTAACCCCCACTAGTTTTGTGTGTGATAAAAAGAGAAGGCGCTATCAATCTTTATTGTCTGTCTCGCTTACTGTAATTGCATTCAATAGTCCACTGATTCTGTTGTCTGTGCTAATGTCAGGAACAGAGGAGGCCAGATGCTCAGACTTGATCATATGCATCCAGTGGCCACTTTCATACGTTGGCAGCAAGTCACTAGGTTTGATGATAAATTGTTAACACTATAGATTATGAACAGCTGAACACTGCAAGTGTACTCGGAGGAAACTTCGTACCTTGTTTTAAATCTGGCATCACAGTCCTAGCTAAAGGGCATGTCATGTATTATTCAGATGCATCTTGCACTGGAAATGTGCCAGTGACTCATTGTGTCCCATGAATAGGGAAAGAACAACAACAACAACAACAACAACAACAAAAACCCACAGTGACTTGAGCATGCCATTAATGGTCCCATGATTATGAAAAGCATTTTGAATGCTTTTTAATACCTTTTAATAGTTTTTCTTATCTAATGCAATGAGAAGAAAGCATCTGAGTTTTATTCACAGTTGAACCATGTTAAATCACGCTTTCTTTGGTCACTTCTGTTGTATTAGCCTAGAATGAGGATATTTTCTAAAAACAACAAAAAAAAAGTTTTCCATTAGTTAAAAACTTCAGTTTTTGCTTGTAAAGAGAGGTAAATTGGAGTTGGGGTGCAAACAGCTCACCACTAGTACACTGGTGTTGCAATTTTTTGCAAAAATTTTGCTTCATTTTCTTTTGATTTCTCCCAAGAGATGTAATGTGGGCTATTTGCAAAGACTACACTAAGTATTTTCAAGTGCAAGTGACAGTTGTGAAAGTCTAGAATTGTAATTCTCCAGTTATTGGACATCTTAAAGTTGCTTTAAGACATGGAGATATCCATGCCCTGGACAACAACCCATGCTAAAGATGCTGAGTAGCTACCCGTCGTTTTGATATTGCATATATTCTGCATGCAACCAGACAAAGAACAGCTTTTCTTGCTGATGGAATTACCCCTGAAGCCATTAATCATTAAATACTTAGATTTTCCTGAAGACAACACATGTAAGAAGTTCTCTAGTTCATATAGAGTCTATATGACTCAGAATTTACAATACAGATAATATATACTCCATATAAAGTTGATATGACTCTTGTTTTATATATGTGATTTAAATATCATATGCAATGTATTAACAGATGTATTTTACATAATATATAGTTTTATATATTTTTATATATACCTTGATTCTTCTTTGTTCTCCCCACACTGATTCATTGGAATGTCCTACTAACTCTCTTTTAGAAGATTCTCCAATCTATCTGATATTTCGAAGTTTTGTTTCCCACCTTAGCTACTTTTCTCAGCCCCACAGCACTCTAGTAGTACTGCAATAACCTTCTTGCCTCAGATCCACCCCTGGGTTTGGTGACAATGTGTGTCTGTTATATCATCTGGCAGGATATTAGAGAAGACACACCCCTTCTCTAACCCCTGCAATGCTTTCCTATCACACATGGACAAAGACTAAAATTTTCATCATTATTTCTGAGCCCTGGTTTTTCCAAAGTCATCTTTTATGTATCTTCATTTCTTCTATGTCAACTCCCCCACCATTGTTCTCACTCATTGCTTTTGCACAGTTATTATAACTACTGACGTCATGTCTATAGGACAGCCTGTTTTTTATCCTTAATGCTCAACTTCAATAGCATCTCGCATAATGTTCCCATTCTAATCTTTGTCACCTGTGCTCATTGAGTTCTACACATTGTCTGCATATTGACTGTAGGCTGAAGTCACATCCCTGAGGTTTGAATGCTGCCACTGCCTCTTACTGCTTTGTCATCTCACACTGTTACTTTGCTATGCATATCTCAGTTTCCCCATGTGGAAACAGAAGCACCATAGTGCCTGCTCATTCTGCTGTGAAGAAAACATGTAAGACATGTATGATAAGGACGTCTCGCCAGGCAGTGGTGGCGCACGCCTTAAATCCAAGCACTCGGGAGGCAGAGGCAGGCAGATTTCTGAGTTCGAGGCCAGCCTGGTCTACAGAGTGAGTTCCAGGACAGCCAGGGCTACACAGAGAAACCCTGTCTCAAAAAAAACAAAAACAAAAACAAAAAACAAAAGGAAGTCTCTCAAGGGGCTTTACGTGTTTTTCTCCTGCATTAAAACTGTCCAATGATGTCACATATTCTGTGAAAACATACCTAGTGAAGTTCTCATGGCCTGTTGATGATCTTGAATTTTATCTAGTATCGATTTATGAAAAGATTTTACAACATTTTTCTTTTGCTCTCAGAAGAGTAATTATGGTATTTATAATGTTCAACCAAATGATCTGGTAACAATCATGTTGTCATTTAAATGTCTAAAGTTGATATATTAAATCCTGAGGCATTAGTTATTAATTTTGCCACATTATCCTAGGTAACATAACTTGTGAACTCTTGTTGGCCTTTGACCTTTGATATAATTTGGGAGTTAATGATTATTTTCGTCTTCTTTAAGGCATCATGAGACAGAGAATCAAAGACACAGCTGAGCAAATGAAGAAAAGTTAGCTGTAATCCCTAATATTTTTATTTGTGTTTCAAGCTGTTTTGTATATTTTGATGTGTATTTTTATTGGCACTGTCTTCCTGTGCCTTACTGAGAGACAGGCTCGGGAAAAGTGAGAAATCTGAGAAACAACCCTAGGAAATTAGCAATGTAGTTTTTGTAATTGATAAGTTATTATAAAGCAGATTTTTGTTAAAATTTTCTGAGTATATTTTGAAACGCAATTGATTTTCTAAATCAAAATGCTAAGTTCTAGGTAAACATAAACTTTTTGTACTATTATTGTTATTTTCTTCATATATGTAGTGTTTCTGCCCAGTAAAGATCATTTGACATGTTCTCTTTCCACCAATGTGTATGTCCTCATCTGACTTCACTGTAGAGAACATCTTTGTAAAATGAGAGGTGGTAATAGTAGAAGTCCCAGCCTTGTTTCCAATCTTGCAATAGAAATGATCAGCAAGCCTATTAAATATCATACAGATTGTGAGTTTTACTTGCTAAGATTTCAGGTTGAAACTGTTGCCTTCTATTGCTAGGATTTTTTGTTTGTTTTAAATAATGGCTCAATGTTATATTTTGTCTTTTTTTTTACCCCTTGAATCTATTTCCTCTTTGTTTCATTGTGCTCACTTAATGCATTTTGCTAATTAGTTTTCAAATATAAAAAAGCATTAGTATTTTAATTATAATTATCATAAACACTTGAACACAATGTATTCTCTTTAAATATTGTTTATGATCAAACGCTAGTTCTTGTTAGAGAGTTTGTGTCTGTATTTCTAAGTATTGGTTTTGCTTTATTATTTTTTTTTTAGAATTGAAGTTCTCTTTTTAGATACATATGTATATTTATATTTGCCACATCTTTATAGTAAATTTACTCTTTTGCTATTATTTCATTTGCCTGGCTGGATCAATTGTTTACTTTATGTTTCTTTTAAATGTTATTAGCACAAATTAATTCTACAAACGTCTTAGTTACTTTCCTATTGTTGTAAGACATCATGACCAAGGCCACATATAGAATAAGGTTTATTTGGGTCTTACAGTTTCAAAGGCTTAGAGTTCTCAACTGTCATGGGGATTAACATAGCAGTAAGCAGGCAGACATAGCATTTGAGCAGTACTAAGAGCTCACTTCTGATTCACAAGCACAAATAAGAGAGAGTGAAAGCCAAATGGAAATGGCAGGGGCTTTTGGAAGCTGGAATCTTGCCCCCTCTGACAGAAACACCTTCTCCAACAAGGTTAAACCTCCAGATCCTTCCCAAACCATTCCACCACTTAGGAATCAAGTATTCAAATATATGAGCCTATGGAATTATTCTCATTCAAATCTACAATAACACAGTGAATTTTATTTTCATGTGTCCATATATATACATAGTATACTTTGGTTATAATGTTTTCTTGTATTAGCTTTTAATATTTCTTAACATTTTGGAAATGAAATACTAATACAATTACACTAATATTAATACTAATATACAACTTTATTTCTTATTGTTTTGTTAATTTCTAAATTAATATATTACAAATTGATTCACCAGTGAATAAATTCAAGAAAATTATACTAGCTACAGAAAATGATGAAATTATAATTTTTATTTAATTTTGAAGGGCTTCTAATTTTTTTAAGTAAGCTTGGAGATCAGCTATTCTTTATTTCATTTTTATTAAACTAATAAAATTTATTTTAAAATATACAACTCAGTATTGACTTTTTTAAAGTCATCAAAATAATTTATAATAGTTAAATATCTCTTAAATATATATGATATCTTCTGAAGCTAAAAGTAATATGCACTCAACCAGTTTTTAAAATCTATTTGGAACATTAAACAAGATAGAAATTGAAAAGAAATCCCTAATGAAGTCCTTTATGAAAGGAAATTTTGAGAAATTCTTTATTAGACAGAAACCGTTCCATCTCCAAGGGAGAATGCGCAGTGTAACTGTGGCTTCATAGAATGAATTGAGTAGTGTTCCTTCTGTTTCTATTTTGTTGAATAGTTTGAAGAGTGTTGGCATTAGGTCTTCTTTGAAGGTCTGAAAGAGTTCTACACTAAACCCATCTGGTCCTGGGCTTTTTTTTTTTTTTTTTGGGTTGGGGGAATTTTAATGATTGCTTCTATTTTTTAGGGGTAATGGCACTGTTTAGATGGTTTATCTGATTCTGATTTAATTTAGGCACTTGGTGTCTGTCTAGAAAATTGTTCATTTCATACAGATTTTCCAGTTTTGTTGAATGTAGGCTTTTATAGTAGAATCTGATGGTTTAATTTTCTTCTGTTTCCTCTGCTTCTGTTGTTATATCTCCCTTTTCATTTCTGATTTTGTAAATTTGTCTCTGTGCCCTCTGGTTACTTTGGCTAAGGGTTCATCTATCTTGTTGATTTTCTCAAAGAACCAGCTCCTGGTTTTTGTTTCTACTTGGTTGACTTCAGCCCTGAGTTTGATTATTTCCTAACATCTACTCCTCTTGGGTGTATTTGGTACTTTTTGTTCTAATTCTTTTACGTTTCCTGTCAAAGAGCTGGTATGTGCTCTCTCTAGTTTCTTTTTGGAGGCACTCAGAGCTATGAGTTTCCGTCTTAGCACTGCTTTCATTTTGTCCCATAAGTGAGGGTATGTTGTGCCTTCATTTTCATTAAATTCTAAAGTATTTAGTTTCTTTCTGTATTTCTTCCTTGACCAAGGTATCATTGAGTAGAGTGTTGTTCATCTTCCATGTATATGTGGGCTTTCTGTTGTTTTGTTGCTATTGAAGACCAGCCTTAGTCTTTGATGATATGATAGGATGGGTGGGATTATTTCAGTCTTCTTGTACCTGTTGAGGACTGCTTCATGACCAGTTTTAGAGAAGGTAGCATGAGGTGCTGCGAAGAAGGTATACTCCTTTGTTTTAGGATGACATGTTCTATAGATATCTGTTAAATCCATTTGGTTCATAACCTCTGTTAGTTTCAATGTGTCTCTGTTTAGTTTGTGTTTCCATGATCTGTCCATTGATGAGAGTGGTGTGTTGAAGTCTCCCACTTTTATTGTGTGAGGTGCAATGTGTGCTTTGAACTTCAGTAAAGTTTCTTTTATGAATGCGGGTACCCTTGTATTTGGAACATAGATGTTCAGAATTGAGAGTTCATCTTGGTAGATTTTTCTTCTAATGAGTCTGAAGTGTCCTTCCTTATCCTTTTTAATAAGTTTTGGTTGAAAGTTAATTTTATTCAATATTAGAATGGCTACTCCAGCTTGTTTCTTGGGACCATTTGCTTGGAAAATTGTTTTCCAGTCCTTTACTCTGAGGTAGTGTCTTTCTTTGACACTAAGGTGAGTTTCCTGCATGCAGCAAAATGCTGACTCCTATTTATGTATCCAGTCTGTTATTCTATATCTTTTTATTGGGGAATTGAGTCCATTAATGTTAATAGATATTAAGAAATAGTGATCATTGCTTTCTGTTATTTTTGATGTTATTTTTATGTTTGAGTGGCTATCTATTTTTGGGTTTGTTGAAAGAAGATTACTTTCTTGCTTTTTCTAGAGTGTAGTTTTCCTCCTTGTGTTGGAGTTTTCCGGCTATTATCCTTTGACCTGACCTGCAGGTCACATTATTCGGGGGAACGAGGAGGGTCACAACCTGTGAATAAAGAATGGGCGAGAGAGACGACAGGACTCAAGGAAGCATTGCTTGTCAAGAGCAGTTTACTTGGTTGAGGAGAGCATATTTAAAGCAAAAATCTTGGAGGGAGGGGGAGAGGAAGGAGGGAGAAGGAAGTTTACAAGGGGAGGGGGAGAGGAAGGAGGGAGATGGAAGGTTACAAAATCTTCTGGGGTTGAGCTCCGGGGTGACAGGAGGGGAGGGGGTGGATGACAGGTGGAGAGGGGGTGGATTTCCGTGAATGTTCTTTTCCCAGGGCCAAGCCCGATCCTTGTGATTTTCAGGCAGGATGTTAATCTCAGGGTTCACATCCTTGTGATTGTCAGGCAGGATGTTAATCTCAGGGTTCTCAATTAGCTGGGGCAGGATGTTTATCTCAGGGCTCTCATGCTTCCCAACAATCCTTTGTACAACTGGATTTGTGGAAAGATATTCTGTAAATTTGGTTTTGACATGGAATATCTTGGTTTCTCCATCTATGGTAATTGAGAATTTTGCTGGGTATAGTAGCCAGGGCTGGCACTGTGTTCTTATAGGGTCTGTATAACATTGGCCAAGGATCTTCTAGTTTTTATAGTCTGGTGAGAAGTCTAGCATAGTTCTGATAAGTCTGCCCTTATATGTTACCTGACCTTTTTCTTTTACTGCTTCTAATATTATTTCTTTGTTTTGTGCATTTGATGATTTGACTGTTATGTGATGGGAGAAATTTCTTTTCTGGTCCGATCTATTTGTAGTTCTGTAAGCTTCTTCTATGTTTATGGGCATCTCTTTCTTTAGGTTAGGGAAGTTTTCTTCTATCATTTTGTTGAACATATTTAATGGATCTTTAAGTTGGGAATCTTCACTCTCTTCTATACCTATTATCTTGAGGTTTGGTCTTCTTATTGTGTCCTGGATTTACTGGATGTTTTGGGTTAGGAGCTCTTTGCATTTTACATTTTCTTTGACTGTTGTGTCAATGTTTTCTATGGTGTCCTCTGCCCCTGAGATTCTCTCTTCTATCTCTTGTATTCTGCATCGATGTCTCCTGATCCCTTTCCTAGGTTTTTCTATCTCCAGGGTTGCCTCCCTATGTGATTTCTTTATTGTTTCTATTTCCATTTTTATATCCTGTTTGGTTTTGTTCAATTCCTTCACCTGTTTGGCTGTGGTTTTCTATGTTCTGCTGTGTTTCTTTAAAAGAGTTATTTATGTTCTTCTTACAATCCTCTATCATCATCATCATCATGATATGTGATTTAAAATCACAGTCTTCCTTTTCTGGTGTGTTGTGGTATCCAGGGCACACTATGGTGGAAGAACTGAGTTCTGATGATGTCAAGTAGCTTTGGTTTCTGTTGCTTATGTTTTTGCCCTTGCCTCTCACCATCTGGTTATCTCTGGTGTTAGCTGTTCTTGCTGTCTCTGTGGCTTGTCCCTCCTGCATGCCTGTATGTTAGTACTCCTCGGAGACCAGTTCTCTCTGGGAGGAATTTAGGTATGGAGAGCTGTGGTACAGGATCAGCACTGGGTGCAGAAGTAAACCAGAAGGATCCTGTTCCCGACTATTCCTTGGTTCCTGAGGGCTCTGGAAAGGTCCCTCTGAGCAGAAATGGTGATCTTACCTGTGCTCACAGGCTTGCCTGCACTCCTGGGAGACTAGCTGTGTCCAGGCGATATTTGAGTATGGAGTGCTGTGGCACTGGCTTCTAATTTTTCATTATATAAGTAAAATATATTTAAGTTCTATCAGGCATTTCAATCTACTGGACACTTTCTTTCTTTCTTTCTTTCTTTCTTTCTTTCTTTCTTTCTTTCTTTCTTTTTGTTTTGTTTTTGTTTTTTGTTTTTTTGTTTTTTGTTTTTGTTTTTTGTTTGTTTCTTTGTTTGTTTTTGAGACAGGGTTTCTCTGTATAGCTCTGGCTGTCCTGGAACTCACTCTGTAGACCAGGCTGACCTCAAAGTCAGAAATCTGCCTACCTCTGCCTTCCAAGTGCTGGGATTAAAGGCGTTCGCCACCACCTCCAGGCTTGTACTGGAAATTTTCAAAGTGTAGCCCTTACCATTACTTCTCATTTACTTATTCTTCAGGTGTGTGTGTCTAAGTGTGCATGTGCATTTAGTGTTCAGAGGACAACTTACATGAGTTCGTTCTCTCCTCCTATGCAAGTTCTAGAGATCAAAATTGTGACTTCTGGCTTAGCAAAAGGCTTCTTTTCATACTGAGCAGGATTTCTCATGCAAGGTTCGTCTTCTTTAAGTCTTCCTGTTACTGTTCAGTTGTGTTGTATATTTTTACTCATATATTTTGATCTCTTAGGCTTAGAATATCTCTGTCTGAGGACACTGGGTTGCTTGGATTAAACATACACATCTACAAAGAACTTTTGCAGCTATTATCATCATCATCATCATCACTATTACTATTATTATTTGCTTGATCTCAAGGATGTCCTGATCTGTGGACATTTTTTACTAACTTGCATGGCTTAGGAATTCCTAACCATTGGACCAAGTTCAAGCAATATTCACTCATTCCAGATCACCCTGGAGTTTTTCTCTACTGCCTTATGATCTTGGAGAAAAATTTTTATTATCATCTAGAGTTAATTATTAGAAATTTTAGTGTACTAGTGGTCAATCCTCTGAAGGCTGTGTGCTTCCTGTTGGTAAAAGAACAGTGTTCGTCTATGTTCTCTACTTTATTCTGAAGCTATGTGCTTTCCATTCTATTTCCATATACTCTCAAGGCCTAGGTCCTAGAATTTGGGGAGAGAACTCCAAAGGTAGTTGGTCACAATTCTTCCCAAGACTGGGCATAAGCTCTGGTTCTAAAAGTCTTCAGTCTGGCTCAGGAATTACACTCCTCTGGTTGTATTCCTGTATAGCTAGTTTTTAGCAGAAGGAGCTGGGAAGTCCTACTTTCTGCTATACTGATGAAACTGGAAGACTCCTTGCACCTTTCCTTGTACAGTTTCTCTTCTTTTTAATGCTTGAGCTTCAGATTTTCACATATGAATAGTAAGTACAAGGATAGGGATGTAGCAGAGTGGCAAAACATTTACTGAGCCTGGTCAGACCCCGTATTCAGTCCCTAGAACTGTAAAAATAGCAACAGAAATTAAAAGTCAATATAGAAAAAAAGCAGTAAGAACTATAGTTATTATTCAAATCATGATGTTTGAAGTTTTTGACACATAATAGAGGTAGTTCATAATCAACATTTAGTACTTCAATATTTCTGAATATTAATGTTCCATGCATTAATAATGCTTATGTAATATTGAGAAGAAACCATAGGTCCTTATTTTTAACTAATGCTGATGAGAGAATTTCACACTCACCATATTTTTGGTGTTTGGATTCAACACAATTCCTTTCTCAATATTTCTTAGTGCTTGCGTTTTTATAATTCTGCCCAGTAATTCGCAATTGCTTTATTATATTATTTACCTATTTGTACCATATCCTGCATTTATATTTAAAACATATATTTTTAAAGTATAAAAATAAATGGCAGCATCAGGAATAAATAACACTAGGCATCACTAACATCAGACCTTGAGCATTTTCTTTTTTGGAAGACTTTTGCTACTTTGCTACACACATTCTTCAGTTTCATTTGTAATCCTAAAAACACAAGTTTTTTGTTCTTTGGGTTTTTTTTCCACTTGGAAAGGGGCTTAAAGGCTCACTGGTTTATTTTGATGTTTAAATTCTATTTATGCTGTTGTTTCCCAGTGTTCTTCAAATATGGAATCTGATGATGACACATAGCTCTGGAACCTAGAAATGTGATCTCATTTGCCTTTTCAAGACCACAGAAGTCAGGGAACATCCTCCATCTCCAGTACTGTATTTTCTTGCTTTCTGAAAATGTTCATGCTTTTAAGTGTAAGGTATTTGTGCCAAACCACACTGGATCAAAGCCCAGAGCACCACTGGTTTTCATACACCTTACAATTCCATCAGTTTCAATAACTTCACTAGACTCTGCCTGGAGATGTGTGTGTGTGTGTGTGTGTGTGTATGTGTGTGTATACATATTATATATTCATGTGCATGCCTGCTTATGCAACACACACACACACACACACACACACACACACATACACAGAGGCACACACATGGACTTTATACACATGCATGTACACACTATGAACGTCTTCCTCAGGAATGAGGGAGGGAAGGTCATCATCCTACAGGCCTTGACTCATTTCTTGTTACTGACATTTGTCCCATTTGCTTAAGGATGGGGTTCATGTTCAGGTTCTACCTGGTCTTTCATTCATTCAATAAAATCTGTTTGGTGTCCTATGCTATTTTTAACAAATGTTTACCTTTAACCCATATTTTGCATGTTCTAGAGGAAGTTCAAATGAATAGATTCTTCTCTCAGACTTAATAAATATCTCTAAAAGACAATGAGTGTCTACCTACTATACTGCCCAACATTGCCATTTATGTAAGTAGCTGTTCAAAGTTTAGTTTGGAAGTTCTGGCAATGGGAAGGATTGCTCAGGGCGAGTATGACACTGCATAGCTATGACTATTGCAAAGAGGTCTTTGTGTCAGAACAAAATCATCTACTTACAGTGTTAGGAATGAATATTATTACAGCGCTAAATGTGCTTATATCCCAGTCAAATAAACAGACTCAATTACTAAGAACATATTGCCGGGTACCCATTTTTTATTACAATGACAAATGCTTGGACAACAGAATCTAGAGCACTACATTCACCTTTCAATTGAAGGCCTCCAAGTGCTTCTCACATTAAGAGAGCCTCTTTGGTAATCAGGCAGAGCTCCCCACTTACCTGCTCTTGTGGTTTTAAAAGAATTTAGGGTACAGATCAAGTTTTGAAATGAAAGGTTTCCTCTCTAAAGTCTTTCTCATACAGAAATTCCAAAAACAAACTTGTTATTGAATATTTAAATTTGACTGCATTCGGGGCTACTATGAATCCATCTTGAAATCTTGTTCCTGTGGTAATAATTCTTATCTAAGGTTACAGCCAATGACCAGAGCTTGTCTCTTTATCTAATGCAGACTTGTGCTTTGGCCTCATTTCTTTTTTTTTTTTAATTAGATATTTCCTTTATTTACATTTCAAGTGATATCACCTTTCCCGGTTTCCCCTCTGAAACAAACAAACAAATAAACACTGTTCCCTCCTGCTTCCCCCTGCTCACCAACCCACTCTCTCCTGCTTCCTGAACCTGGTATTCTCCCTACACTGGGGCATAGAGCCTTCACAGGACCAAGGGCCTCTCCTCCCATTGATGACTGACTAGGCCATCCTCTGCTACATATGCAGCTGGAGCCATGAGTCCCACCATGTGTACTCTTTGGTTGGTGGTTTAGTCCCTGGGAGCTCTGAGGGTACTGGTTAGTTCATATTGTTCATCCTCCTATGAGGCTGCAAATCCCTTCAGCTCCTTGGGTCCTTTCTCTAGCTCCTTCACTGGGGACCCTGTGCTCAGTCCAACGGATGGCTGTGAGCCTCTATTCTGTATTAGTTGGGCACTGTCAGAGCCTCACTTCTTAATCTCTCACTTCTAGCCCTGGGAACTGTACTCAGGCCTTTGCTCATTCTAGGCAATCACTCTACCACTGTGCTAACTATGACATCCAGATAGCACTTCAGTGTGTTTCTGCATCAGTGTTTATCATCCATCCCTCCCATCACTGATGAATGGTGTTGACAAAAATATATTTAGATCTCTGTTTAAAAATAGAATGTGTTTTCCAGCCACAAGCAGTGATAGTGGAGATGACTCTTAGCTTTTCAGATGACTTAGTGTCTACTGGGATAATAGTGTGACTATTTTACTATTGCTCCTCCACAGGTGTCTCAGATGTCTGTTTATTTTATTTTCAAGTCTGCAGCAACATTCTTTCTAAGGAGAGAGAGAGACAGAGAGAGAGACAGAGAGAGGAGAGAGAGGGAGAGGGAGAGAGAGAGAGAGAGAGAGAGAGAGAGAGAGAGAGAGAGAGAGAGAGAGAAGAGAAGAGTAATTGGGGGCACTGCCATGCCTGTTGTTGAGCTCTTTAGATGTATATTGATAAGAGAATGAAAGATGTAATGACAGAAATATGGAACAGTCTTTTGGATGTTGCAGAAGTTATAGAAATATGTCTGACTGAATGTTCCCTGTGTAGTCAAGACCAGGGTTTCTGCAGTATTTGGAATATTGCTCCAATAAGCTGCCCAGTGTTTTTCCCAGAGTCCTGAACAAGTGTTCATATATGCGTCCCTCTATATATTTTTGATTGAAAATAATCCTATCATAAAACACTTGTCTACTCTACTAAATCAATTTGACTGTGTTTATAGCCATGGGAATTATTTAATGTTGTTTGATATTTTCTTGTTTTGTTTATACTGAAAAATCATTAACTAAGAAGCAGCGAGAACAAAAAATGCTTTGTTAAATTCATATTACCTACTGTTCTTTCTTTTCTCTTGTATTTTCTTCAAATTAATCAATTAAAATGCACAGATGTTCAATTAAAACTATAAAAATTTTCTATGGCTACAGCTGTTTTGAAGCTGCATTGTTGAAAATTTAACATATCTCATAATGATTCCCTCTCAGAAGAAATTAAATTAATGACTCTTTGCTAGATTATTTTCCATTTGATAAATTAAACAAAATTAGAAAAAAAACCCCAAGACTGACTTTGCTCGCTACATTTATTAATTAGCATGATAGACTAGCAGACACTAACATGTAGAGGCAACAAAATGGAAAGCGTTCCTTATTTTTCAAGTGCTGTACCTTCAGGACTGCGGTTTATCTTATCAGCAAATGGTTACATGCTATAAATTATTAAAATTTCACCTGTAAATAGCAGACAAGTGACAAATTTTGTCATCGCACATAATAGAGATGGCAACGATGAGATCAGGCAAGTCTGGGAGGACATTTTTCTTCATGTTTTGTCCACCTCTAGCATGCCAGTCAGTGACCCTCAAATAATAAACAGAGAAGACAGATATTTTTTTCTCCATCATGCTAATGGCTCTCCACCACTATGTAGGTTTTCCTCATTCATTTTCTCATTCCCATGTTATTGTTTAGTTTTGGAATATTTTCTTTTTTTATTTCTCATTATACCAAAACTGTAAATAATCACTAGACTTTTTCTCCCTCTTGTTCTCAGGATTGGGCGGTGGGCAGCAATCCTAAAATGAGCAGGCATCCTAGGAACTTAGGCAGGAATGTGTAGCCTTAACTTTGCAATCCTTGGGACTCCTGGATGTTTGGGTTCACTCTCTACGTTGCAGTCTTGACCAGAATTCATTCTGCTGGGGAAATTTGCTTTACCTTTAGTCTTTGTATGGATTGGGTGATGATCTCACATGGGAAATCTGCTTTGCTGTCTGAAAACAGAAAATGTTAATCACAGCTGAAAAATACTTTCATAGTAACGATTACATTGATGCATAACCCAGTAGTTGGGAAGCACAGCCCACCTAAGCTGGCATGTAAAACTGGCGAGACCATTCATTGGAAACTGGAAATGAGGTAAAAGTAAGTGTTGGGAATTTTCTTGTAAAAGAACCCGAGTTGCCACTACTGGGCTTTAAGGTGTATCCGTGGAGTCTTTCTTTTACATCTTTTCTTTTCTCACAATAAACTGTTTATTCTATTTTATAATTCATTATTCCTTTATGTGTACACACCTCACTTCATTAGTATTATTTCTTTTGCAAGTCATATTTAATAGCTTTAATATTTGAATCCTTGGGATTTATTTATTTATTTGTTTGTTTCTTAAGGACATTGAATCTCTACACGGTTGTCTTTTGAATATATTACTGCACGTAAATTTGATACTTCAAAAATGCAAATCACCAAACCTCTTGCACAGGATATTAAACTACCTTCTAGAAACATACCATTTCCATTCCCAAAGGCAGCATCATAGAGGCCTCTCTTCTTCCTGCTTTGTAGTATTCAGTGTAAGAATAAAAATTTATTCCAATGTAAAAGATAAAAATGGTATCTTATTATTTTAATTTGAATTTCTTTGATTTCTAAGATGTTCTTAGTTTTCTTGAGACTGCTGATGTCTGGAGTTCTGTTTGACTTCTTCACTTTGCCCCGTTTCCAACCTGATGCTTGTTGGCTTACTTAATTTCTATTCTAAAAGCTCTGCAAATTTGTACACATCTGAGTTTATAGGAATGAATATACTTTGCTCTCTCACAGATACCTCTTTAATTTTGCTAGACTTTTTGTTATACATACATCACTTTTATTTATTTAGCATTTTTTAGATATTTTCTTTATTTACATGTAAATTTCTCCTTTCCCAGTTTCCCCTCCCAAAAACAAACAAACAAACAAAAACAATAAGAACAAACCCCTATTGCCTCCCCCCCTATGCCTGCCACCCCACCCTCTCCCACTTATTGGCTCTGGCATTCCCCTACACTGGGGCACAGAACCTTCACAGGGCGAGGTCCTCTCCTCTTATTGATGATTGAATTTGCAATCCTCTACTACACACATGTTGCCAGAACAATCAGACCCATCATGTGCAGTCCTTGGTTGGTGGTTGAGACCAGAGACTGAAGGAAGGACAAGCCAGCCTAAATATAGCTATCTCCTGAGAGGCTCTGACAGTACCTGACTAATACAGATGTAAAGGCTCATAGCCATCCATTGAACTGAGTACACGGTCCCCAATGAAGAAGTTAGAGAAAGGACCTATGGAGCTGAAGGGTTTGCAGCCCCTTAGGACAAACAACAATATGAACTAACTAGTACCCTCAGAGCTCCCAGGGTCTCAACCATCAATCAAGGACTGCTATTGACTTTTAATTTAAATAGTGAAGTTTTTATTTTTAATTTTGAGTAAGCCACTCCATGCCTCGTACCCAGGTACTCTGCAGCTGGGGTAACATGTTGAAGATATTTTGTTCTAGAGTAAATTTTGTGGGATGGATGAGGTATATTTTGCTTCCTAGTTTTGGTGGAGACATTCATTATGGGGTTGTGGACACATGGGAGCGGGATCCCCAGCCAGAAAGCAGAAACTAATGTATGTTGGTGCTGATCTTGTTCTAATTTTTCATTCTTTTAATTAAGTCTGGGACCCTAGCTTATGGGATGTTGATGGCCACAGTTTTTGTTTATCAGTTACACCCTACTGGGGACATTTTCACATATACACAGAGGTGTGCTACATTCATTTCTGAACTGTATCTTAATCCAGTCTTAATCTAAGCAAGCCTGGTCTACAGAGTATTTTCTTAGACACCTACTCAGAGAAACCCTGACCCCACCCACCTCCAAAGGGAATTTTCTATCAACTTTATATCTGAGTGCCATGCCATTAAAAAGACTAAAAATACTAGGAAGGAAAATTTGCATATTTTGTAGACCCAAGAAATGATCATGAGGGTTCTACAACTCATTCTGTCAAAACAAAAGAGCAGGCTTAGATGTTACAGTTGTCTCACGTGTCCACTTGTGTGAATGTGTATGTTTCTGTGGATTTACATGGTATACAAGAGAACATGAGAAGAGGGTTGACTTCAGATTCTGAGAATCATTTATTACACTGTCTACTACCTGATTAGCTGTGATATTTTCATAGGCTTGGGAGTTGACTATGTCTGCATCTGATCAGTCAATAGTCACATGAAATATAGCAGTATACATTGAAGTTGTTAAATGCAGGTGTGTATGTTTGTGTGTGTTTGTGTCTGTGTGTAAATGTTTCATAGGAGATTCTATGCTCATAATCTCCTATTGGCCAAATCTTTTTATGGGTAGCCTATAGAATCTAAAAAATTACACCACTCCCTTTTTAAACACAATCTAAGGTCTTAATAATTGTTACCATATAACTTGTGCCTTCATAAGGAATATCTTCCATTATTTATCACATGAGATATTAGATTAGATTTGTATAAGAAAGCACATTGAGTGAGATATCTTACTTTATGTTTATCTTAGCGTATCTTAAAACTGTCTTATAGTCAACTTTCTTAACTGGATATGTGACAAGAGACTAAAATAAAGTTTCAAGTGGGTCATAAAAGTTATGATTTTGCAATTGTAAAGAGTAAATATATTCATAATCTGTCAAAATATATCACAAATTCGCCAATTTATTTTAGACTTGACTTCTTTTTTAAGATTTCTTTTCAGGAATATCTTAAAGTTGATTTTGAAGAATATCTTTAAATTTAAATACAATTGCATTTCCCCCTCCCTTTCCTCCTCCAAATTCATGTCTTTTTTCTTTATTTTTTCTCACATATTTTTACTAACTATATAAATACAAACTGCTCAACCCATACAATGTTACCTGTATGCATAGGACTTCTTGCCTGATCGTTTGGTATTATATAAGCAGCAGAGTTGGGAGTAGGTCTTCCCTGGGAAAGACTTTTGTCTGCTCTCAGTTTCCCTTAAGTGCCTCTAGATCTTTGTCTAGAGTTGGGGCCTTGGACACGTTAGCATGTCTATTGATACCATCCTTGTTAGGTCTTATTTAGGCAGCTATGTGGATGAGACTTCTTCATTGTAGCTTCTCTGACATTTTAGGAGATAATGTTTCTCTGACTCTTACAGTTTTTCTACTTCCTTTCCCACAGTGATCCCTGAAGTGATCTCTTCCTTAGGTGAAGGACTTGTGTTGTAATTATGAGTTAGGGCTCAGCACCACAAGGTCTCTTGTTCCCTGTATTTTTACCAAATGTGGTTTTCTGTAACAACCTCCACATCTGAATACATGAAACTAGGATGAGGGATGAGAAAGACCATGTGATGTTCATCATTCTGGGCATAGTTACTTCATTCATTATTCTTTTCTTGTTTGAACCATTTATGTGCAAATTTTATTGTTTCATTTTTTAAATTGGTGGACAGTATCCCATGGTATGCATTAACATTCATCAGTTGAAGGATGTTTATGTTGTTTCCTTTTCATTATTATCATGCTTAAAGCAGCAATAGCCATAGGTGAGCTAATATCTGGGGAATAGGTTGTTTAGTTCTTCAGGCATATGAAGGGAGTTGTCTACTTCAGTTACATGACTGATTTATTTGTCGCCTTGGAGGACTTTCCACACTAATTTCCCAAGTGGTTGTACCAGTTTGTAATCCCACCAACAATGAATAAGGGTTGCCTGTTCCCCATATTCTTTCTTAGCATTTGCTGTTCCTTGCTTTGTTGATCTCTTCTATTCTAACTAAGGTAAGAATGAATCTCAAAGTTGTTTTGATTTTCATTTTCCTAATTGCTAGCTAGGGATGATGAGCATTTATTTTTTGAGATATTTCTTATCTATTTTTCGTCCTTCTTTTGAGAGTTCTCTATTAGATCCCGTCCCCATTTTTCTAATGGGTCTTTTTGTTTGCTTGGTTTTATTTTGACTTATTGTCCTTGGAGTTACACACACACACACACACACACACACACACACACACACACACACACACATAAATATTCTAGATATTAATCCTTGTCTGATGTATAACCAGGATCCTTTTTCCCCAGTCTGTGTGTTTTTTCCACTCCACTTGATTGATTGTTTATTTAACTGTGTGGAAGCTTTTTTAGGTTTATGAGTCCTACTTGTCCATTGCTAACCTCAATTCCTTAACAAGTGTGGGTCCTATTCAGAAAGTCTCTTTCTACACCTGTATTCCGAAGGGTCCTGCATATGTTTCTTCTGGCAATTTCAGCACTTCAGTTTTGTAGTAATATTGTTGATCTATTTGGGATTAGTTTTTGTGCAAAGTGATACACAGAGTAACGCAGAGTAAGTGTAACGTGGTCAGGGTAGATAATCATTTTGACATATGTGTGTATTTGGTTTGCAAGTTTTTATTAAGCATTTAGAATCCATGCTCATCAGAGATATTGGCCTGTGATTTTCTTTAGTTGCTGTTGTGTTTTTACCTACTGTTGGTAAAAAAAAAATTATTGTCTTCAGAGAAGGAATTTGGTAGCACTTCTGTGTCTGTCTTTTTGAATAATTCAAAACTAATTGCTATACATTTTTTAAAGTTTCATAGAATTCTTCTGTAAATCCATCGGTGCCTGTAGTGTTTAATGTGGAAGGCTTTTTCATTATTATTTCAGGCTACTCATTTGTTCTGGATCTTTTTAGTGTGTTGATCTCTTCTTGGTTTATTCCTCATGATTTGGATGAATCTAGAAATTCATTCATATCTTTCAGCTTTTCCAGTGTAAAGGAGTACCAGGCTTTCTCTGGTGTCTGTTGTAATGTTTTCTTACTCATTTCTGGTGCTGTAAGTTAAGGTCCACTTCATGTGTTTTGATTAATTGTGCTATGTTTGTTTTGTTTATCTTCTGAAGGAACCAGCTTGTAGATTCACTGGCTCTTTGTATTCTTCCTTGGTTTCTGTTTCATTGATTTCTGATGTTTATTATGAATTACCACAGAGTGTGTTTGGATTTGGTCGGTGCTTATTTTTTCCACATCTTTGAGTTGAATCATTAAGTCACTTATTCATGCTCTTTCTGATTTTTTTCATATAGACACTTTAACCTATAAGTTTCCTTGCAAGATTGTTTTTGGTGTGTTCTAGAAGTGTAACATTAACTTTTTTCAAGGTCTACTTGTAATGATGGATCTTAAACACTTTAACCGCCTTTAACACTTTAGCCCAGAGGTAGTGGACAAGAAAGGATATAGGGAAGCAAACTGTTTAGAAATGGTTCTGTGGAGCAACTCGCATCTGTGTTGTCTGAAAATTGGCAGTTTAGTTCATAAGTCTGCAGAGGCAGATCGATCCATTCTCAAACATTTCATGGATATATCAGAAGTCCAATTTGGTAGAGTCAGCATAGCAAACTCAAATCAGCAGCTATGTCATGACCTAGAAGAGACAGCCAGGTCTCAGCAGAGTCAGCAGGAGGGACCAGGAGGGACACCAGGATAAGTTCTCAGCTGTGCCTCTCTCAGTGAAGCAAAAGTCACTGAAGACCAGAGACAAACAAGCATTGCACAGCTAGCTCTATAAGAAAGCCTAACTCAGCCTCTCACTATCCTTCTAATTCTATTTAAACTCCCTCCAAACATCGCATGTCCTCCACGTGTCTTGATTCAGCATGTGTCTTGCCACAGTACGGGCATCTGTCTCAGCTGACATCACTCTGCCAATCAGACATAGTCTGTGGAAGCAGCAAAAAATCATGGCATACCACCAGAAATTCTTTAGTACATTTTTCTTTAAGGAGTCCCGACAAATGCAGCTCAACTATGCAATGTCAATCAGACAAATACATGCATGCCTTAGCAATGAATCCTTCATCATGTGTCATTTTACATGCTTGCGTTAGCAGAACATCTTTTCTCCTGTGTCTGCTTCAGCAAAACATTGCTTCACGAGTCTGCCTTAGCCTTTTACCTGTGTCCACTTCAGGAAAACAATCCTTCATGTATTTGCTCCAAAATTTTTCAAACCCTTTCCAAAGAATCCTTAAGTTTCCACTTTTCAGAGGAAAAGTTTCATGTTTCATGTTTTCATGTTAATTTCATGCCTATTTCTTCATCCATTCAGGTATCCTGTACATTTTGATTAAAGAATCGAGGCTTTTAATATTTAAAATTATTTGTCAAAGGTGTGTGTCTATTAAGGTCATTGTGCTGTTGATTTTGGGTGATGCTGTTTGTGTGTTTTCAGTGGTACTTTGTGTTTGAGCTTCCTTTCTTTTCTTTTTACTTTTGTTTTTCTATTTCACATTCATTTCTTCAGCCTGAAGTATTTCCTGATTACTTCCTTTAAGGTTGGTTCTGTGGCATATAAAAAATTCTAAGGTTATGTATATTATGGAACATTTTCTTTTTTCTTCAACTATGGCAGAGAGTCTGCTGGGTACATTAGTAACATTGGCTGTTATGATCTTTTAGGACTTGGAATTCATGGCTCCAGTGTGGCATCCAAAGTAGCCATTGAGAAATCACCAGTTATTCTGATGATTTCTCCTTTGTGTGTGACTTGCAGGGCTTTTGTTCTGTTTTGATTTGTTCATCTATTCCTGTAACCCTCACATTTCCTATGTGTTCCTTTCTTGTTTTTGTAATGGTCTTTGTTTATGTTATCTATATACTCTAATTTATCTTTGAGTGCTGACATTCCATCTTCTGGATTTTCCAGTACTATGATTGGGCTTCTCATTTTTGTCATCAATTTAACTTGAATTCTCTTTAATATTTCTATCTCTTTACTGAATTTGTTTCAAATTCTGAATTGTCTTCATCATTTTCTCAGTCTTGTGCTTTCTTGAGCATCACTGAGGTATTTACAATGTTAACATTCATTGAGCTATTTGATTATATCTTCTATAATCTCCTTGAATTCTTTGATAAAGTTTGTGATATTTAAGTTCTTTTAAATCTGTGTCTTGGTATTCATCCTCATAATTTTCAATTAGTGAACATTTTCCTAGAACTGGTGGATTTGCTGGGGGTGACACAGCCTTGAAGTGTGGTAGGTTGTCTATGGCTTAGATGTAATGAAGTCATATTGGCAGAGGAGTGTTGGGTCCATGTGCAGTATGTGTGTCTAAGCCTGCAGTTTTATGGTAAATATGAGAGTTTGGCAGGGTGAGCAAGTTGGTGTAATGTGGATTCACATAGCTAGACCCTTGGAAAGGGTGTGGGGATATGGCTGAGTGAAGCTTTGAATGCCTAGGCAGTGGTTTCCAGATTAGGCCAGGGAACATGGATATGAGATCTGTGTGAGTTTTGGGGAATTGTGGAGGTTTCTGGAAGGGAAGGCCAGACATGGCCATCCGGCTAAGTCCTGGCAAAGAAATGAAGTTGAATTTTTAATATAGCATAATTCCTCAATGAAATATGTAGGTATGTTTTTCATTGTGTATTTTCTGTTTTGTATATGAGATTACTGTGATATGGAGTTCACCATTTTATATTTTATCAAGCCCTTCCCCACAAATTTACATGACCACCTAATTTTAAAAATCATTGTGTAAGCTGGACGGTGGTGGCGCACGCCTTTAATCCCAGCACTTGGGAGGCAGAGGCAGGCGGATTTCTGAGTTCGAGGCCAGCCTGGTCTACAGAGTGAGTTCCAGGACAGCCAGGGCTACAGAGAAACCCTGTCTCGAAAAACAAAACAAAATAAAAAAAAATCATTGTGTATTTTTTAAAAAATATTATTACAGTTTAATGTGTGTTTGAGTGTGCTATAGTACTTTCTTGGATACCAGAGGACAACTTTGTAGTAATTGTTTCTCTCTGTCGACCTTGTATGCCCTCAGGATTGAACTCCGGTCATTAGCCTTGGAGGCAAATGTCTTTACCAGCTGAGCCATCTGTCTGATGCTGGACTGCTGTATTTAAATTCAGAATAAGTGTATTTGCTCACATTTTCTCATAAATAATCTTAAAAACATAGGTAACATTGTGCATCTTAGAGATGGCATTTTGTAAGTGGAAACTTATTCATATAGAAGCCTCTTAAACTATATACTTATATGAAAGGAATTTACATGTAGGGTTACTATACACTGGGAGAGACAAAGCCCCAAGTAGGCATTTTACTCCACCAAGCAGAACCTCATGTGCCAGGAATGAGTTACATCTTCTTGAGTTTTAGGCCATAGATATCCCATAGAATTCCACCCACAACATTATAGGTTATTGCCAAAATTATTAGTTATCCTCCCTAAGCAGATGACAAGGCTCTATTGTTGAAGACATAATTTACTTAAGTAATATCACTTGTATCTGTGTAATGAAGACAACTATCACACTGATATGTGCAACCTGTCCCACGTTTGTGGCTTTCCTTAGGAAGCTTCAATTCAAATATGAGTATTGTATATTATGTGCTGTGCATTCTAATGTCTACAAACTGAACATTGCAAAGACAACTCTTAGCTGAGTTTTCAGTGTGAACAGTCCAACATTCTTGTTACAGATTCAATATTCTGAATATCCTGGAACATAGATATCCACAAGCACTACTTCCATTGTCCAACAGAATTACAATATATTTGTACACCTGTTCAATGGTTATTTTAATTTTTAAAAATAGTTCAGGTGCACAAAATTATTGAAATTATGCAAATGTTTAGAGATTTGTACTAAAATAAGATGCCATCCTGTGGTTCACATACAGGATTTGTTAGTGTGGGTGTAATATGTGGTCGATGAATCTCTTAAATAGTATACAGTTGACAAGCGTACTTGAATAAAAGAGAAACACTACTAGAATGGATATCTTTAGGTCTGAGCATTTCATTCAGTAACTGCACCACAAATAGAAAACACAACTTTGGGAAATTTATGCAAAATTTGTTGTGTTATAGAAGCAGGGGTCATTTCAATGATGCTTACTAAAAAATTATAAACTCAAAACAATATTGCCATTGTGTTGGTTTTTAAAATGGTTACTTTTCTTTTAGGTAAGAATTAACACTTAATTATGATTTACTTTTATTGAGGTTAAGATTACTTCTTTAGTCAAATAAAACCTATCTCTATTGAAGTGATATTTTGTTTCAAAGGAAGAAGATTGCTTGAGTTGTGAGTTATGACATGGCCTAGATGAGTTTGACGCCTATGTCAATTTATTTGTCAATTTTTGAAAACAAGTTTATTGTGAAAATACAATATTTTCAGGGGTGAAGATGCTAAAGGACATATATATTTTCTCATGGGGTGTCATGACCCAGAGAAGTAAAACTGTGAGCCCAGCATCAGAGTGTAATTATATGACTACAAGTCAAGTACCACATGCCAGATTGGTATTGGTCTCTTGAATTGAGAAGCTTTGTTTTCCAGGAAAAGAATGGAAGATAACACATTTCTCCCCTCTGAACCTTTCATTAAATGTTTATTCTGTTGCATTTCTCCATAAGCATTTTTATATTGCCATTTTCTCCTCTTATTAGAATACTTAATATAGCTCCAAATACTACATAATTGAAAACAGTTTATCATATCCACTCTTATTTATTAGTATAATAGTATCCCGGCGATCTAGTGGCAGGAAAGCACTACACTATTTTACTGTAATTTATCCCACTTTAAATGTTCATTTAGGTCTATGAAATTGCATAATACTTTTTAGAAATACACTTCCAGGGTACATATTGGGAAAAACACTTGAATATCAGATCTTGTTTAGAAATTTTGCAGAAACAAGATTATGGGATATTGTACATCCAAACCAACATATTAATCAGCCAATCCTTTTCAAAATATTGAATACACATATGTACATATGCCAAAAATAGTGATCATGTTATAGATATATGTCCATAATGAGTGACGAGAGGAAGTTCTGGCAATTCTTACTGAATTTTTATAAACATAAAGGAACATTGTAGATAGACTTATCACAAAACATAAAACAGCATTATAATTAAATGTGCTCTTATGGAATAAGAAAAATGGTGTTGTCTGTCTTTGGGAAAGAGAGCCTGTTCTAGGCACATTTAATATGGACCATATTTATTTCTGGATCCCACTGGTGATAAATCTGCTTTGAGAAAGGAATCAAATGCCCTCAGTAAGCTTACTCTTACAGGATCCCTGTATTTCTTTCTGGATGGTAGTGGGTGATCATCAGCTTTCCCTCTTCCACATTAGCATGCCAAGAGATGTTGTTCTTCAATTCTCTTCTAGGTTTGCATGTTGATGATGCTACATGGTATGCACTCACTCATAAGTGGATATTATCTCAATAGCTTGGAATACCCAAGATACAATTCACAGACCATATGAAGCTCAAGAAGAATGAAGACCAAAATGTGGATGCTTCAGTCCTTCTTAGAAGGGGGCACAAAATACTTATAGGAGTTAGAGGGTGGGAGGGACTTGGGAGGAAGAAAGGAGTGGGGAGGGGGAAGGAGGGTAGGATCAGGTATGGGAGGAGACAGTGATGATATACAGTGTCTGGAATTTGAACAGAGGTGTGTAGCAATGGGGGATGGGGAACTGGGAGTAGCCACCAGCAAGTCCCAGATGCCAGGAAAGCAAGAACCTCTTAGGACACAACTGAGATGAATTAGCTGAAATACCCAACAAAGGGGACAGAGAGCCTGTAGAGACCAAATGCAGAGGTTAGGCAAGGCCCTTGGTTGGGGAAGGGCCACCCACTCATCTCGAAATTTTTAACCCAGAATGGCTCTTTTCTAAAGAAAATATGGGACAAAGTGTGGAGCAGAGACTGAAGGAAGGCCATCCAGAGACTGCCCCACCTGGGGATTTATCCCATATAGAGATACCAAACCCAGACACCATTGTTGATGCCAAGAAGTGCTTGCTGACAGGAACCTGTTATAGCTGTCTCCTGAGAGGATCTGCCAGAGCCTGACAAATACAGAGGCAGATGCTCACAGCAAACCATTAGACTGAGCACGAGGACCCCAATGGAGGAGTTAGAGAAAGAACTGAAGGAGCTGAAGGAGTTTGCAACCCCATAGGAAAAACAACAATATCAACTAACCAGACCTCCTCCAGAGCTCTCAGGGACTAAACCACTAACCAAAGAGTATACATAGAGGGACCCATGGCTCCGGTTCCATATGTAGCAGAGGATAGAATTGTCTGGCATTAATGGGAGGAGAGGCCCTTGGTCCTGTACAGGCCTGGTTGCCCAGTGTAGAGAAATGCCAGGGTGGTGAGGTGGGAGTGGGTAGGTGGGTTCACCCTCATAGAAACAGGGGAGATGGAGTAGGGGGTTCCAGAGGGGAAACTGGGAAAGGGGACAACATTGGAAATGTAAATAAATAAAATTTCCAATAAAAATATAAAAATAAAAAAAGGTGTCACTTCTGTCATTCCAGGAGAGACAATCTCATAGCAAAGTACTTGTTCCTCTAGCACTTATTGTCTTTGCCCCTATACCTCCTTCTACAATGATGACTCAACTGTAGGTGCAAGATTTGTCTGTTATCAGCAACAGCTGGATCTTTGCTTAAAAGTCTGCAATATATTGCAAAGAGTAGTTTCCTTGATGAAGGGCAGGTACTGTATGTGTGGGTATAAAGATAAATATTTGAATGTAATTAGGTATTTGACTGATTTACTATGCTGTTAGTTGTAGGTTCTCCTCCAAGATTCATGCCATTACTGTTGTTTCTGGGTAGTTGGATTTCCAGTACCAGGCATAGTTTCCCCATTATTGCCCAGCCATTATTTTGGGTTAGAGGTGTGCTTGTATTTCTAACTGTAGAATTTGTCTTATTTGGTTCTGTCAGCCTCTAGCTGACAAGATAATTCTGGGTATTAAACTGACTCTCCATGTTCTTACTCATCTGGCTACCTTTGTGTATATGTCTTATTTTGGAAAACTTCTTGGGCTTAGGAAAATTAGGCAGAATGGACCCTTGGTGGTCAGTGACAGTCCCTTCCCCATTGTATGTGAGTAGCATTGAGATTTGTGGGACACATTTGCACTTAGTAGCCCCATTAGCTTATTACCTTGCAAGAGTTAAAATAACTGAAGCAGAGTAAGCCTATACATCTGTAGTTAGAGAAGTCTCAGGATTTCTGACATTCACTTCTGGTTTTCCAAATACAAGGATTTCTGGTTGTTTTGTGTTCTGATTCCAATGACCAGTTCATGGCTGCCAATCATCTCAAACTGGAGCTGGAGCAAAATATGTGGGGGACCAGTTCCAGCATGCTTTGGATCTGAGACTAAACAAGGTCCTGCTATCTGGGGCTACCAGATGTCACTTTTTCCAGCCAGCTTTCTGTCTTTCAGTTCTCTTGGCTTCTCCACTGTTGTGTTCGTTTTCCTCCTGGTCTTTTAGTTCTCCTTTCTCATTTTCTGTCACAGATTTTTTCCATAGTTCTGAGATAAAAGGTGATTCTCTCTCATTTTCAGATTGTATGAGCTCCACTTCTTGCAGTGCTCTCCCTTCTTGAATGCTTTATGACTTTCATATTAACAATTATCACCCATTCTGGTAACCTACTCGTACCATCAAAACCTTTCTCCCATCTTGAGATTTGCAAATGCTGTGTCCTGAGAACTGGAAAGGTAGCTGCATCTGAATGTGAACTCCTCTGTCCTCTTGTATGTCTGGACTCTTATGTGCTCTGGTAACATCACTTCCGTGCCCGATTAGGAACACACTGCCTCAGTTTAGCTATTTCGAAGCACTTCCGGAGTCATCTTCCTCTCCATCTTTATCACTCCACTAGTTCAAATCGACTTCTTTATAATTCAACAATCAATTTTGTTTTGAACAGATTCAGCTGTAGCTATGAGTTTTATCATTACATTTAGCCACTAAGATTTTATTTTTCTTGTTTTGTCCCATTACTTCAACTTAGTGCTAATCTACTGAGAAATATCTTAATTCCCATATGGATTATCCTTTAGATTATGTCTTCTTATTACTTACTACTAATTTCACAGTTTTGTTTTGTTTAGTATTAAATTTCCCCTCAATGTCATTACTTATTTAAGTTTCAAATATCTGTGTCATTTTTCTTGATTGAATTAATTGAATATTTAATTTTTAATAAAATCTATTTTATTAAAATTTTATTTTAATAAAGCAATTGTTATTTTATCATTGCGTTATCTTTGATAGTTTCAACTTTTTCTGAGTTTGTTAAGAGCACTTATGACACTTTACTTTCTTCGTTCTATGGGTGTGTGAGGGTGTGCATGCTACAACACATGTGTTGAAGGCAAAGGAAAACTTGCAAGAGTCAGCTCACTCCTTTCATCATGATCCTGAGAACTGAACTTAGTTCTTCAAGCTTGCAACAAATGTCTGCATGTGCTAAGCCATCTCATAGGGACTGGACTTTCTTTAAATTCTATTTGTTTGTGTGTTCATTTGCCAGTGCTTCTGGTAATTGTTCCCATCGTTTCTTTCTACTCCCAAATAGAGAGCGCTCTTGGGCTCACCAGGCCTTCTTTTCTCTTCCCAATAGACCCTTCTCTGCTTTCATGAGATCTTTATTCCACTACCTTCCCTTCTTCTTCCTCACATCCTTCTTCCCTTTGATTTTGTGTTCTACATATATACTGTGTACATAGACACACAAATGCAAATTTTGTATATGAGAAACATATACAAATTAATTTAATATGATAATTTATCTAATTCATGCTTTTGTTGCCTGATAGAGTTACCTCAGTTCCATCCATGTCTCTGTCCATGACATGTGATTTCATCCTTCTTTACAGCTGAACAAAATTCCATGGTTAAATCCATGATCTACTTTACATTTTCTTCATCCATTCATCAGCTGATGGGCATCTAAGCTGGCTCCTTGTCCTGGCTAGTGTGAATAGTGCAGCGGAAGTCAGGGCTGTGTAAGCATCACTGTAGTATGCTGATTTGGACTCCCAGGAGCGCTACAGTGGGCGCCTAGGGTAATTTTATTTTCAGGTTCTTGAGGAATCATTCTAGTGATTTACATAGTGGCTACACAGTATACATCCCACCTGCCATTACCACACAAAGCCCCCACACCAACACACACATTTCTTTTCCTGGTTTTGTTGACCTGTCTTTTCTAAAAAAACAAAACAAAACAAAAACCAAAAATAAAAATATTTATTTATCATTTTTATGTGTATGTGTGAGTGCCTGCATGAGTTTATGAGCACCACGTGGGCTTAGGAGCCCACACATGCCAGGAAAGGGTATCGGATCCCAAAGGAGTTAGAGGTTCCATTGTGCTGACAATAGAATCCAGGTGCTTAGTTGCTCCTAACAGGGGGCAACTCCCCAGCCCTGTCCTTCCTTTTCTCCATGACAACCATTCTGCCTGGATAGATGGAATCTCAAAGCATCAATTGCATTTCCCATATGTGTAAATGTGTTGAACTCTTTTTCAAATATTTAGTAGCCATTTTCATTTCTTTTTAAAGAAATGTTTATGTAATCCATTTATCCTACTTATTGATTGAATGATTTGGTTTTTGATGTTAGGTTTTAGAGCTCTTTGTAGATCCTATATATTAGTCCATTGTTTAATATACACTTAGCAAAGATTGTCTCCCATGCTGCAGACTGTCCCTGCACTCTGTTGGCTGTCTTCTTTGCCATGCCAAACCTTCATAATTTCGTAATTTGTATTTGCTTAAACTTCCTTATTTTTTAATTTTCCTGGGTTTCTTTTGTGGATAGCATTTAGGATTATGAGTTTGCCTTCAGCAAACAGGTTTTTAAGCGACCCATAAATTACAATGTGTGATACTTTTAGAAATATTTATTTTATATTAAAGAAAATTTCACACATTTGAAAGGTAAAGAAAATAGTTTGATCAACCCGCAGGGATCTATCACCAAATTTCACCAACTATCAACATTTTGACACTCTTTCATTTCCTGCAGCCCCATTGACTTTCTCCAGTATGCAAACTGTAGATCCTAAGAATGCAGTAACTTTTTTATTATTAGCTTATATTTTTTTCTCATTATTCCTTAAATGCTTATTACAAATTTTTGTGTTTGTATGTGTGTTATATATGTGGGTTTTGTATATGTACTTCATTTTTGTACATATAGGTGTGTACATATATATATATATGTATAATTGCATGAATGCACACACATTTTCAAGTGTATGCATATAATCTTTTCACTTTGATTTACACATTTACAGTTATAAATCATGTAGGCAGATGATTTGATCTATATTATTTCTGCTTCTGATAATATATTGCAGTTCCCTTCATGAACCAGTATCTTACCAATTTTAAAACATATCATACATGATTTTTCAAATGGAAGAAAAATCCACTTAGAGCAGACAGCTCAATCCATATTATTAACTATACTAGTCAAAATCATGTTACCATTTTTAAATTACAATAATATGATTCTCCATATTCTCAAATTCTTCATGATCAGTCCAAAGCTGAGAGAAATTTATATAAAATGCATTATGAAAAGTTGGTTTTTCACCTTTTTTTTTTTCTTTTGCCTTTACCTTCCTGGTGATTTGTGGTTGGTATATTTGAATACTGTGTTATTTGCCTCATAAACCTTTTCTCTGCCCCTGTAGACCTGCTGCCATAACTTTTATTAACATATGGCTTCATTATTTTATCATTGCCATTTTTAATCTTAAATCTTACACTGTCCAAGTTAAATGGCCACTCTACTTAGTTTTTATTTATTTTTGCTTGAAGGTTCTGCTGCTGCTATGCTAATGTCCAAACCAAAGCTAGCAGTAGCAGGCTGCTCTACACTCAAGCTAGACTTTGACTATTTGTGCATTTTTCAAAACTGATAAAATTTGTTTACTCTAATTATTTTTCCTATTTAGGTCCCAATTTATTATTTCTTTTATTTCCTACAAATTTGAAATTTTTATGTCTGTGTATGTGTATGTGTGTGAGTGTGAATGTGAGTGTGTGTGTGTGTGTGTATGTGTGTATGTGTGTGTGTTTCTGTGAGCACATGTGCATGTATGCATGCAGGTATAGAGGTCAGAGAAGAATTTGAAACTATTCTGACCCATGTCTATGTCTCTCTTTCAGTTTTTTTAAAACTTCTTTTATCTGTTTTTACATTTTTGCTATTTTTGTTCTGGTTTTTATTCCAGTTGACAGTTCTTTCATATTCTTTAGTGATTTGGCAAGTAAAAATATTTTTAATGTTTTTGTGTATCTGTATGATGTGTGTTTGTATGTGTGTATGTGTGTGTGTTCTTCCTCATGCATGTTTGTGCACATGTGTCAAAACATGTCATGTCTGTGTCTTAGCATCTCTCCAGAAGGCTGTGGATAACGGTGAGCTCTGGCTTATATCACTTGTCTTGTTTGAGGCAGGCTCTCTTGGTTTGTACTTCTCTGTAGACCACACTAGCTGACTCCTGAGCTTCTGAGGATTCTCCTCTCTATGCCTGCTGACTCCTAGGGATGCTGAATCATAGATGTGTGGAATATGCTACATGACTTTTATGTGGTTTCAGGGAATGTGAACTCAGATTGTCAGATTTGTGTGACAATTTTTCCCATTGAGCCATCTCCACAGCCTAGAGAATAGAATAGTTTCTAAGTATTTCTGAAAAATTTTCCTAGAATTCAGCTTCCATTTTCTGATATTGAGATCCAGAAAGAAAGACCTTCTGTTATTCACAAGGAATGTGCTTGTTGTTCTTCCATGGACTCCATTGCCTCCTAGCAAGAAGGCGACTGCCTTAGAATCGGGTTTATAGTTATATTATTAACTCCAAAATTAGCTTTTTAGCTCAGATTTATTTGTTACAAGAGTTATTTTTGATGTTTTCATTTAGATTTGTAAATAAATGTAAAGTAGCTACTTAGATCAAATCCTCATGAATGACTTTGGGGCCTGTCCCTGGATTTTTTTAGTTCACCTTAGTTAGCTATTTTTCTATTTGAGTTTTTAATTTTCGTACATGTCTTTCGCATTCTTTTCTTCTTAGTCTATTTTCTTTTTACCTCAAATTGTGGAATAGCATTTTTTGGCTATTTTCCTTGTTTCTGCGGTAATGATGACCACCCCAGCGGTGTGGAAGACCTTCTCTATTTCCCTGTTTCTGGGGTAATGGTGACTACCCCAGCAGTGCGGAAGCCCTTCTCATTGCTGCTTTTGCCATCTTTATCTGTAGATCTCTGGTTGTGTTTACTTTCACCCAAATACAAGCTTACTCTAAAGTCATTATTTTTCTTTCTTTCTTAAACCTTGATCTACCCATTATTTGTATTATTTGAAAGATGATGTGCCCATTTTCCTTCCTGCTCCTCCTGGAAAGTAGTGTGATCTTCAGTATAAAGATTGATGCCAACTTCATGGATCGATCACTCCAGTGGTGGAATTTATGAAGCATTTGGGATCTATTGATTCCTGTACTGGTTCAGCCCTTTCATGCTTCATTCCTGAATAAAGTATACTTCAGAACGCAAAGTGAATTAATTACATTTCCACTTTTCCCCCCTCAAATACTATTTTCTATGAGTTTCTTTGTCTGAAACCTATAGAAATATAGTTGGATGGGAAAGAAGTATGTGATATTGTGTGCCTGACAACCAGCACCCGTTTTGGGCAGAATTGTCACTCCCTTTTGATAAGTTGCACATCAGACATTGAGACTGTGGGAAAGAACATCTCAGAAGGGAGAGTTCTAAGATGGCACTTTGATGGGCTGTTTATTTATTTATTTATTTTTTGCTCAATCTGGACCCATGGTCTTAAAATCCGTCTTTTTCTTAATGGTTTCTGACTCTGGGTTTCCTGTCCACTTTGGTTTTCTGTGTTAAGTTTTTTTTTTTCCTTGTGAACGTTGTGGAATATTGGGAAAGATGAGGCATGGAGCTGGGGGCAGATATCACTGCATATGAGAAGCCTCTGCACCCCACCATTATAAATAAACAATGCCTTATCTTGCAGTGCTTTTACTTACTACAATAAACCAGGACAAATTTTAAGAGAAATTTATGTAAATTCAGTTCCTTCTATGTGCCAGACATTTAAAAAATATGTCCAATACTTAGTAGAATAAAAAAACGCCTTCTTTTTTCCAGACTTAAGTTGTAGGGCCTATTGTTTACCAGACTCAAGGTTGTGTTTCTCCTTTGGAAACTGGACCAGCTCTACAGAGAATGTAAAATGAGTGACTTGAGGCATATCTGTAGATATAGAGATGTTAAGCTGAGAAGTCTGGATTCCTTTCATCCATGGCTGAAGGAGCATCACAGGGAGGAAGCAAGCATGGCATTAGGTCAGTCCTCAGTGGCTGTGTAGTGCCAGTGGGCTGAAGAGTGCAGAAGCCATCATCTCCTGTGTTTGGTGGACTAAGGGGGGAATGATAGATGGCCAGAAAGTCATATTCCTGAGCAGTTATAACTGGTGCAAATGAAATGGAGGAGGGAAAAACAACAAGAGCAGGAGGAATGGGTGTGTACTGATGGGTTGTGGCTGGAGGTGAAGAATGGACTTTGAAGTTTGTGCTATTCTGGTCTGCTGCTCATGTATTTCTGTGGATGGGATATGAAAGTCAAGGTCTGTAAGCTTTAACTCTCCGTTTTCAGTTCCTACGTATCAGCTATTGGTCTAAATGCTTAATACTTAAAGGTTTGAGTGGTAACCAAATAAAATCTCTTAACAGTGATATCATGTTAATCCATCTTTACATTCTTCGTAGTCATCGCTGTATTTTTTATTGTGACAGATAGTCATAGTTTTTGTTGAATAGAAAACCAAAGCTTAAATGATACAGATCATGAAGAATCTATGTCGGATCTAGTTGGACAATAAATCGTGCTTCTGTGCTTTCCAATCAAATATTCTTTCACTAGAATTGCTCAATAAAAGTCATGAAACTCTGAAAACTCATGATGATTTTGTAACTTTTTATTCTTGTAATAAGTCCTATTTCCAATGAATATATTTCTTTTATATATTTCATTTGGGTATGATTAAAATATATCATAAGAGAGACAAAGTAGGATTATTTCCCTAAAGTTTCTAAGAAACTAATAATCTATTCAGAGAGCCAAATGGTGTTATCCAAGTGAAAAAATTATTTATCCCCCAAAGGAATTTCTACCTATTACCCACAATTCAGTTATATAGATTTGCTGCTCATGTTTGAATTTCTTCCCTCAAATCATTTATCTTTTATTCAACTGAAAAATATATTTTTCAAGCTTATTACTGAGAAGCTTTTTACTAATGGGAGAATAGGCAATAAAATAGCAAAAATCCTTACTGCACACTAGAGTTGCTGGAACAAGTTAAAATACCCACCATGTACACTCATGATACACTAATAGGCTTCAGGAACTGAGAACATTTGCTTCAGCCAAATAATTTGTTAAGAGGTACTAGAAATACAGAAACTATATGCACACATAAATTTAATAACTTGATAGTGTTATTATAAGAAACAACATTCTTCTCATGTTTTCACTGCAGGAGGAAAAAATTTTAGAGGCACGAGTAATCTGAGATATTCAGTCTAGATATTAATGCTGAAATGTTTAGTGATGCACTTGTATTAATTTAAAAACATAACTTGTTAACTGTTATATAGTATTTGTTTTCAAACATTTAACAAACTCTAATAAAGATTCCAACATGATTGTAATCAGCTACAATCACCATGCAGCGGCTGCTTTTCAGTCTCTGCTTCGTGCTGAGAGGCAGTTCTTGAAGGACTGAAAACCCTGTTCTACTCGAAAATGGCTGAGAGTAACTTGTGTTGCATTTCTTATCAGAGCTCAAGACATGCTTTCCTGTGGTAAGGACACTTAAGAAGCTGAATTTTAACATGTAGACTGTGTGCATTTACACATGCAAATATACACACTGTACATTATTTTGCTTTTACAGTAATTATTTTCATTTATGAATTTCTAAATCCAACGTTAAATATTGAATATTTTGCTTAAGTGACAGCTTGTGGTAGCTTTAGGATATTCCTGCTCGATAATTATTCATGAGAAGCACAGCTGAAAACAAACTAGTTATACACCTTTGCAAATCACTGAGATTGTACTTCTGTGAAATTTCCCTATGGCCATGTGACTTTATTATAAGTACTCTAACAGTGCAGATGTCCAGAATGTTGTCATTCTCACAAATGTTATTCCTAGACTCAAAGTTTTTGAATCACTCATTACTACTTCTGTGGAAACGTGACAAAGGGGAGGAGGCACAAAGTAAGTACAAACAGAACGCTGGCAGCTTTTGTCAGGGTCTGTCTCTTAATTTGTAGAGGGAATGGTGCTTATATATCGCATTGCTGTGACCCACAAAAACGATGGTGTTTCTGTGAAATGTAGATGTGTTGACAGCATTTCCTATTAATATTAGGAACAAGGAAAATAGCCCCAGTGCGTTATCTGTCAAATAATTTCACCCCAAATCAAATATTATTCCTTTCATCGTCTTCTCCCTTGCAGTTTCTTCCCCATATGGTTCCTGCAATGTGCCTCCATTTAAATGGATTTTAAAGCTCATTCCTTATAGTTCCTAGAGCATTCATTGCTTTTGAGAGGGAAAAAAAAAAGAAAAACATTTTAGCATGTGCTATTTTTGTTATTCTAATTAGCAAAAACAGCTGGTCCTGCGCAGTTCAGACTGTAGTCTTTTCAACACATTGTTCAGATTTTTTTTCTCTTCTTCTTCTGTCAAGCTATAGGCTACCGCCTCTCCTCTTCCCACACAAATCAACCCCAACACCTGCACACACAACCTTAAATATCACCTACATCTGCCACGGTGAGAGAGGGAAACGGCATCTCCTTCGCAGTGCTGTGCAAGGGCACATGAGACAAATTATCCAGAAGGTAGACCAAAGTCACTCACAAGGTTCGCACCACCCCAGTGACACGCCAACACTGTTCGCCCAGCACTTTATTCTGCCTCAAAACTGCAGCTACCCTGCAGTATTTCTGTTCGTTCTTTTCTTTTTTCCCATTTCCCTCTGGAAAGGAATGGCCTCTTGTAGCCTCTTACAGAATGAGAGCCTGAAAAATTGGCTAATCAAACCTTACTCACAATTTGGTATCTATCAAATGCATGTGACTGCCAATGATCATTGGAGCTGATCAAAGTCACACTCTGTTGTCATGACAACGAATCCCTATCTTGTTTATATGGAGGGGTTTGCACCACAGGAAAATAATGTTGGGACTACTTAAATTTGTGTTGTTGAGAAATTAACATGCATATATTTAGGAGAGAGTTGAAAGGGTATTTATGAGTGAGGTTTTGTTTGTTTGAAAGGGGGAAGGAAGGAGTAAAGCACAATATAAGAGGCTGTCACTACTGAAGTGTCCAGTAAAGTACAGCAGTGTTCCAAATGCGCATTTCTTAGAAGCGTCCATATATGAAATTTTAATTTTTTTTGATTATGTCGCTGACTGAGTTTAAGTCTCTTCAAAGTCTTTGGCTCTTCTTAAAGTTTTCAAATTTGCAAAGGATTACAAGACCATGTGTCTTTTAAGTTAAGTGCTTGTTCATCCATTAAGCTGGAAAATTTCTTTACTTAGTACCATTAATCTGACAGGAAACTACACACATAATATATCCATATAGCTTATATATATATATATATATATATATATACATATATATATATATATATACATATATATATGTGTGTGTGTGTGTGTGTGTATGTGTGTATACATACATATATATACATATTTATAGTTTATGTGTGTCTGTTCATCTCTGTGTGTGTCTGTGTGTCTGTGTGTCTATGTGTGTGTATTAATAATTTTTAAAAGCTAAATATCTGTCATAGTCAAATTTTAACTTTGCATGAAGCTTATTTTATTTTAACTTTTATAAGACATCATTGGGTCACAAGGTGATAAGTTACTAATTGTTTTATGGTGATTTGTAACTTCTTGCTATCATACATTTTTCACAACAAATTAGAACCTCTTACTAAGAGGCAGATGTGCAGTTATCTTAACTTTTCATTCCGTTCAAATAGGGGTCCCATTGAACCTTTCTTCGGGTACTATAGTCCTGACATTTTCTCTCCCTTCTTCTCCTGCTTCATCAAGCCTCTGGATCAAATGCTGGCACTGTTGTCCTCTGTTGACATGGAACTCAGTCGCCTCTTCTCCAGCAGTCACCAGGAATAATTCAGTCACTGTTTTTCTCCCAGGTAAACAAGACTATCACATGTCCAAATACCAACTTTTTTCTATTTCTCTTGCAGTTTTGGCATTATACCTCTTTCCATTTCTTCCTCTATCATTCAAAAATTGAATCCCACAAATATTTGAAATCATTGCCTTTTGTCAGGCTGTGCTGACCTGGGAGAAGTATTATGCCACCCTGGAAATTTGTACTCTTGAGGAGGAATCCAGTGCTCACTGCCAGTCTCCTGTGTGTCCGTGCCCTTACTCAGTACCCCAAGCCTCTATACAGTGTATATCTGCTGGAGAGTGAGGAGTACTGTCAGTGTTCAGTCAAAGAAACCAGGGCATAGAGAATTCAGGAAACTTAACTAAGGATGTGCAAGGGCATGGGGTGCTTTAATCTGAGGTGCACATTTCTTTACTTTCTGTTCTGTACGGTCACATTTGGTCATGAACAGATCGACATACATATGTGGATGGTGTGCAAAAGTCTGGGAAAAGGGTCCTCTTTGAATGGTAATTGCAATGGGTGAGCCAGAATTGTACATTGGAGAGACAGTATCTTTTGACCAAAGTTCTTAGAACACTTCTGAGGAAGGAGCCTTTGATAAAGAACCTGGTAAGTGAAGATGGATGCTGAACTGTTAGTCCTACACCACTTAGGTCACTCCAATACTTCCAGGTATTGGAAGATGCATGCCCAAAGCACACAAAGATGAGATCTTTGTTTTTCTTTTGTATTTCCTGTGACATTTTATGCATAATGTTTCCCTTCATATTTCCAGTTGGATACTTGCCACCTTATTTTAAATACCTGAGTTGTTTATCAAAAAATCATTATTCTAGGATAGGATATAGTATATTATACAGTCCTATATTATTGAACTAGAAGTCCCTTAAGACTCAGCACCTTTGTTAGTCAAAGTAAATTAAATCAGTGTAGAAGTATAGCCAGCCTACACTACCCATGTCTTGTAATAAGAAACAGGCAGAACTCAGTATCCACGACTTTAATAGTGCCATCCACCTTTTCTCCTTATAAGTTTTGATGTCCTATAAAGATTTCAGGGAGCCTATGTACTGGTTGCTAGGGAAGTTGTTAAGAGAGAGAGAGAGAGAGAGAGAGAGAGAGAGAGAGAGAGAGAGAGAGAGAGAGAGAGAGAGAGAGAGAAGACAGGCTATCATCTCTGTAAGAGATATATGGGTCAAAAGTCAAGAGTTCCCAGATTTCTCTTCCAGCCCTGTTACTTATAGCTCTGGTATGCTGGTGATACATGGCCCTCAGTTCTCATCTGAACATTAGAAATGAAGACATTCCTCTCATCATTAGTTACCAGCCAGAAAGAGATTATTGCCTCTGATATTTTAAACTAACCTTATCTAAATCAACTGTACCTCTCTGATGGAGAGGCTCTTTTTAGAATAAAACTACCTTGCTACTTCATATGGGTCCCCATATAGCTTCTCTCCCAGTCAAAGCAACATTACTGTGTGCTTTTCCTAGCAACAGTGTGTGGAGTCCTCCACTGTTGAGCTTTGTGTCTTTCCCACCTTGCTGCCTTGTTGGCTGTAGCCTCTGAGGGCAGGGTGTCTCCATACTGACCTCCTCTTGCCTGAAGATTTGCTTGGGAATTCTTACTTGATAGGTGTCTTTGAAGGTGTCTTCACTCCTGTGTTCCAAGAAATCATGCAATGTCACTACGTTTAAGGGACGGAGTCCTTTAACCAAAGAATAGAGACCTCTTGTCACATCGCAGCCAGCTGTACTTAACTGTTTGGTTCATTTATCTAGTCAACAGGAGAAAAAAAAAGGTCCCTCCCTCTGCAGAAGTAAGTTTGTCAGCTGCTTGGGTTATGGCTGGCAGGTTAGCTGACCAGTAAGCAAAATTTCCCCACCACATTTCTAATCATCGTCTGAGTGGTTTCAGAGTGTTGCAACATTTGTTTTTTGAAGAACCAGGAAAATGCCTCTGACTTCTTTAGTTAGCAAATTTGTGTGCAATTTGGTGAACTAATTTGTGTACAAGTTAGTGAACTTTGAGAACATCCCCCGTTAAAGTAACAAAGAGGCTGTTGCCATAGTGAGCTACATAGATACCACAACTATGTGGCAAGTGATCAGTTCCAATGCTGCCCAGTTCCTACCCACTACTCCAGAGTATTGTAGGATTTTGAGGTTTCAAACTGGACCTGCAGGCTAGATAGCAAGGATCAACCAGGATGAGCAGGGAGCTCTCACTAGATGACTATTGAGGATTAGTTGGGCTTACAGACTGGTTAGGGTCCAGGATAAAGTTGTGAACTTGGAACACATCTTTGGCACTTTACTGTGGGATCATATAATTAACAAGAGCATCATGTCCTTCTCTCTTCATATTAGGAAAGTGGCTACGGAGTTCAGTTTAATCATTGTTTATTCACTTGGTGTACATTCAGAGAGTATTGGGGCTTTGATAATTTCTGAATTATTAAGGAATTGTTAAATAAGTTTTGTGTGGATAAATTTCCTGAAATACATTTACATCATCAGAATCCCAACCACCATCCCTGGGCAACTCTGTCATCTCTTTAAGTTTCTAATGGCTCTTTCACCTGATGCTGCTTTTATTCCGAACAGAGGAACAAATTCATAAAAGAAATCTCAATTTGTTCAAGCCTGATATTATGTGTGTAATGACTAGATTCGACAATGAACTGACTTTTGAGTTTTAGTGAGCAGTAAATGAATAAAGTAGAAGCCGTTGCTTTTGGAAATGGGCTCCTTCTGTTCTCAGCTCTAAATTTCCTGTGGGGAGGAAAGTGAATTTGTAGGTATAGTCCTTTTGCTTGGAGGTTGATTGTAATTTACTTGAAATGGTGGCTTCTTTTTCTTCTTTATATTAAAGGTTTCTCTCTTTCTCTTCAAGTCTAAAGCACTGAAAAACTGTAGCATTATTTAGATCCTTTGTGATTTACGTGCTTTCTGTTTATTTTCAACCTGTAGTTAGCCTGCAAGTGTTTCCCAACCCAGGTATGAAGAAATATTGTCTAAAGGGAAATGAAATGCCTGCAAGGGATTAATGAATTCCATGAAGCCTTGGAAAACAAGTGTCCACTGGTAACTCTCTTTCTTACCAGCCCCTCAGAGAACCTAACTAGAACAAGTCAGAGGGTCATGGATGGGTACTCCTTACCACACCCCCACTATCTTTTATCTTACAGTCCACCTGGAGATTTGGTTGGTTGGGGTTTTTTTTTTTGGGGGGGTAATGGAACAAAAGCTTCCTCTTTATTGCATTATTGTGCATTAGAAGTTACATTCTATGAACCTCAAGAGGAGGAAAAGTTCTTGACCAATTTTGTTTGACTTTTTATTAGAAAAGCAAGAATGTTTGCATTATGGGTTCATCACGCAGAGATAGTGTCGTTAGCAAAAAGAAGTCCAATCCAAGAAAATGGTCTTTTATCTGGGCCTCTGCTTTTGGTAGCTGTGTCTCTTTCTATGGTCCAGTATAGTAATGAGACTAACATTTCATCAACCTTCTAATCTACAGAAACTGGGAAAATATTAGAATTGATGTGTCTTCCACACACATGCACAGTTTTCATGGCTAGTTATCTAAAATTCTCAATTTTTCTAAGAATCAAGATCTTCTGTTATAATATAAAATAAGATTCATACCAAAAATAGAAAAGTTGATAAAAAATTTTAATAGTTTTATTTCAAGAAGCATTTGAAAACAGTCATAAAGATAAAGAATGGAAGTTTTTGATAGTTGCTAAGTGAATATGGCCCCTGTATTAGTTTTTATGCTGCCAGTTCTGTGTGTATTACTGTTTCCAGCTTGGCCTTTCTTGCTTCGTTATAGGTAGTCTGCAGAATGGAACCACATTCTTTTTAACACTTCTTACAGCTAACTTCTGCCTACCTAAGATGGACTTTGCCACATGTTTGAACTACTAATCACACAGATTAAGGATTTAGAGTAACCTCAACTCATCTGTTGTTTCTCTCCATCCACCCCCTCCACTGCAACTCAGCTGGACACCTAGAAAACAACAAGCTGTCTAATTACTGTTCCAGTTACAGAGGCTGCGTAACAAATTATCCCTAATTCATTGGCATAAAACATTTATTAGGCGCATTGATTCTGTGGGTTGGGAACTCACACACAACATGATAGGAACAGCTTGTCTCCAGTGCATTGTCTGAGGCCTCAGCTGGAAGACTTGAAAACTAGTAGCTTGAGTCATTTGAAGATGGTTTGCCAAAATTTATTCAAGTTAATGCTAGCTATAAGCTGAAACCTTACTGGGACTATTGATCAAAACACCTATATGTGACTTCTCTGTATACTCTGAGGGGGAAAAGTGTGGGCCCAAGAGCACAGGGCAGAAACTATAATGTCACTCAAGACATTTAGCTGAGTTTTCTGAGCTATTACAAGCCTCCAGAAGTTCCAAGGAAGGGGAAATAGAATGAGAAGATTCTGAAAGAGCATGCAGGACATCAAACTTCTCTGCACTTATTTCCAGAAAATGAGATTTGTTATAATTATCATCCTTATAATATTGAGATCTTGTAAAATTGTATGTAGATTATTAAATACTCAAGACAAACAAACTTCTATTTCAGCAGGTACCTTAGATCTACTTATGAAGAAGGAAAGAAATGAAGAAATAGTTACAATCAGAGAGCCATCTGTAACAATTTCACCAAAAGAAAAAAAGGAAAAAAAAATGTGAATTCTAAAATAATGCTCTGCAATGAAGTAAAAAGACCAATGCTGATTTATGAAAATGAGATTTAAGAGACTTTGGATGGATTGATTTTCTGGACTATTCATGACCTTTGGATTATTCTTATAAACTGGATATTGTACTTGCTGATTGCTCTTCTAGTTCTCCAGAATTAAAGATGATAATCATAGCAGAAAATAGAAAAATAAAATGTAGTGATCACATTCTATTCTACTTTTGCTATAGCTTCTCACTATGTGGCCACTCTTGAGACTATTTGATCCGTCCAGAAACATCCACTGGGTCATTCATTCATTCATTCATTCATTCTGCTATCCAACACATATTTGTTTCATTCCTACCATGTAAAGGCTTGCTGTTCGTATTTGCTTGTCTAATGAAGAAGATTTATAAGTAGTTGATTGATCTGGTTGTAGTCCTGCATGCCTTAATCTCAGTACTGGGGAAGTACAGCCAAGGGATCCCTGAGTTAGAGGATAGCCTGATCTGTAGAGGTAGAGTGAGTTTTAGGACAGCCAGAGCTACATGAGAAACCATATTTCAAAAAAGCAATAATAAAATATAAGTAGACTATACAAGTTCCTAGCATTGAACCCACAGCACTAGACAGTTGAAGTAGTGTTTATATAGACACTTGGTAAAATACCTTAGCATCATATTTTGCCTTGTTAGATTGAGAAAACTGTGGTTTTGCTGAAGGACTATACTGATTCTTTTAAGAATGAATCCTAAGTCTGAGTGTGGTGCAGGCCTTTAGTCCCAACACTCAAGAGGCAGAAGCAGGCATATTTCAAAGAGTTTGAGTCCAGCCTGCTCAACATAGTGAATTTCAGGCCTAGGTAGAAAGATGCCATTTCAAAATGCAAAAAGCAAAAACAACCAACAAACAAAAAAAAATAAGAAAAAATTAGTTCTAAAAGGGCCAACTTTTATAAATAATTGTAAGGTAGGATGAAAATTTATTAGTATTTTTTTGAAAAGCCTAGTGGACTTTGATACACTATTCTTCTTATAATAATTAGCAGAAAGCATCACAGAAACGATAGGCTTTGAACTAGGACTATGAACAACTCATAGGGTTTTAATACGTGGAGGTGAAAAAAATCAACAACATTGAACAGAAATGCAATTCCAGATTACAGTTTGTCACACGGAACATTAAAACAGGAACTCAAGCAGCTAAGAATACCATACCAGTAGTCACAAGCAAACAGAAAATGAATGCATCCTTGCTGTTTTGCTTGATGCTCAGCTTGATTTCTTTACATTTATGCATTTCAAGGTCCATCCTAGGGAATGCTGCTGCCTGTAGTGAACTTAGTCTTCCTATATCAATCAGCAACCAAGGCAATCCTGTACAAATATGTCCACAAGTCGTCCTGATCAAGATAATTCCTTACTAAAACTTTATTCACAGGTGATTTATAAATTATGTCAATCTAACAACTAAAACTAACCATCATATCTTATCACAAAGTATCTATTGAATCAGTTGAAGGTGATTGAGTGGTAGGATTGTGGTGTGGACAGATGTGGCAATGGAAAGAAAAAATACTGATAGGCTACCCAGGATGGGATATAGGGAGTTGGAGGGACAGAAATATGCTAGGAGGCCTGCAATAGTCTGGAAGATGGTGATGATGGCAAAGATAGGATTGGTGACAGGAGCTATAAAGAGAGAAAGAGTGAAATGTGTTGACATTTCTATAAAAAACTGGCTGCAAGTCTGGAGCAAAGAGACAAACCATTTGTTATTATAGCTAAGCTTCCTACCAACTGACCAGTTACTCAATTAACATGTATTTTCTCCTATATTCAAATTATGTTTTTTCCTAACTTTATTAAGTCATACTCTCCAGGGTCCCTTCTGAGCACCTGCATCTAATTTGGAGGTGTGTTGTCATGGCTCCTGTTCTGCATCTGGAAGTTCATTTTCTATTCTGCTTATTTCATTTAAATGCTTGGCTATTAGGCTTGTTACAAGCCATACCCCTGAATATAAAGTCAGAAAATAACCCGAGCCATGCTGAAAGTGCTGAGTTGCTGGTCAGTTTTGTCAGGAGCAAGAGGTATGAAAAGGTGCCAGTGTATATCCTAAGCAATTGCGTAGATGAGGTTTATCCAATTTTTGCCTAGAAATAGTATGTTTTTTGTTGTTGTTTATTTTAAAAAGAGAAATGATGTGTCTGGCTCATTCTGTTAGCATCTCCCTGTCCCCATGCCCCTCAAGGTGAGTCTGTGCACATGGAGAGGTTAATATTAATATTGCCTTTTTACAGCTAAATTATCTGGCTCTAGAACCATTCACAGATTCTATTAAAGACCCCTATGGAGGATTGCTTCTTCAAATAGGCATTTTAATTCACCCGGGTACAATAAGGTGTTACCTTCCTTTCATTAATAAAATGGGAACTCATAAAGAAAACCAGATTATCTTGAATTTATGATCAAGTAATTTTGTTTCTCTTAGCCTGGATAATAGCTGTGGAACATCATTTCCCTTTCTTCCTCTTTCCCTTCATACACTTCGACATTCTTAATTTCTCATGTTTATTTATCTTTTTTATTTTAATTTGACAGCAGAAAGCTATCTAGGACCCCAGGAGGCAAACACTGTGACTCAAGAATTGGTCCTTTCCATCTTCAACTTAATGAAATAATAAGCCAGTAATTGATTTATATTTATATTTACATTTGCCTTACAAATTCTGAGATTTTTGTCACCTTCATTGTAATTCTGTAAGTAGTTACTAAATTACTTCCAACAAACTCTACCCAGTGACTGAAGCCAAAGAGTTTTGTCCTCTCTAGTTTCCTTTGCTCTTTTTAATTCAAAAAATTAATTTTCATCGCAAATCACTGTAGAATTATCTGGATGGGGGTGCTGAACCTCTTTGGCCATATATTAACAAATAATTTTCTTAAGACAATCTGTCCATGTGACCTCCTTTCTTCACAGCTGCAAATCCAGTGTTCCCAAGGAGCAGGTTTCTGGAGCTAACAGAGCACAGTCTGGCAAAGGGGAGCAAGCCAGCAGTGTTTTGAGGGTTGCAATTGACTTTGACAAGACATTTTTCAATCAAACCTCTATTTTACTGCGCCTTTCTTTCTTTAGAAGCTTGTTGCTTTATCTGTGGTTGTTAAGGAGAATCTATTTTCATCTAGTAATTTAAGATTACATAGTGCCTATTTGAAGGAAATTAGAAAGAGGAAGAACTTGTGACATGAAGGCAAGTGCCATCAGAAAACACAGGATATCGTGACCTTTTAGGAAAATATGAAATGAAAATGTATAACTTTATCAATATCAGGGTAAGTAGTCAGTGTACATATATATGTATGTCATTCTCTTTCACTGTACTGACTGTGCATTCTGCAGGGAATGTGAATGAATTCTATTCTTCCAAGAAAAGAAATTAAATTTACTTCTGTGGCTTCTATTTAAAGAGACCATAAAGCAAGGTGTCTTGAAAGAGTTACACTTATTGAGAGAGCAGGCATAATAAACAGAGAAGACGTATATACTAAGGCTGCATGGAGCATAGACCATTTAGAAACTGCAAACCTGTTAGTGTCCTTAGAGTTTGACATACACAAGATAGAGATGGGGCAGTACAGAAGATTTGAACATGTGTGATCTTATGTCATAGCAGGCTTGTTGGTGTAGGAACAACATTCTGGGAACATCATAGGGAGCACTGGAGGACTGACTATCACCCATGGGGATAAGATCAGACACAAAGAGCTGAGTAGCAGTGTCATAGTGCCAGTTCATTGTGTATGCCTGCATATCATTACAGTAGTGATGTTGGAATATATTGGTCTGGCCAGGATTCCTGGGTCTTTAACAGAAGCATGTCTCAGCTTGCTCCTTAGCTTGAAGCCTTCTGATTCTGACAGCTTGGATCTCCGATAATTGGATTTTATTCCCTACACTATTACTTCTCCTTCTTCTCCCAACTTTGGTAGTCCTAGCATCCTTAGCAGTTTTGGAAACTTGAGGGAAATCTGGTTTTCTGGAATTCTCTGCTCTTTTTGCAAGTTCCCCCTTCCAACCTCTGCACAGGGTACTCTCCCATGAACTGATTTCAGTTACCCTTGCACTGATTTCCCTTCTTAATTGTCATCCAGATCCTTACTGCCACTTAAGTGACTTGTGTGGTTCTGTTGTCTATTCTCTCTAGTCACAGTGTATACCTGGTAATATTTAATGTTTGTTCTTGTTGCATCTTAACACTTCAGTCTGTGCCTAGTGTGTAGTAGCCTTTAATGCATATGTTTAATAAGTTGGTGAATAAATGACTGTCACGTATTCATGATTCCTTAATGAACCTACAAGCAGTTCCTATTCTAGTATTGATCAAATTTTCTCACCCCAGAGCATAGAAAATAAATATTTGCTTGATAGCGTGACATCGTGGAAGGGATTTGTAGACCTGTATATAGGATGTACTTAAAAGTAGATTTCATATATATGAATGTTGGCATATGGACATTATATATAAACAATTAATTATAATATAAATATATAATTAATTATAATTATTAATTATAATAAGCCAAAGAAAATAAAAACATTATGTAACATTATATAATAAGCTTCTTTCAAACTAAATTTTCTAAAATTTTACAGCCATCTTGTCTCAGGTGCCAGCTATAACCTCTTGGCTATAGACCAGCAGAGTGCTGACTTCTTTGTGTTTTGTTTTTTTGGCTTTGTTGTTGTTGCTTTCATTTTGTTTGTTGTTAAGAGTTTACCCCTGTCAGCATGTCATCTTCATCCCTACCCACACAAGAGCTGCCCTGTCCTACCACAGCAGCTACAGAGACCATGACTCTTGTTCTGAAGAGGGTGTGGAAGGATAGTTGTCTGCCTTGCCAGATTGATGAAGTCACCAGGAAGGAATGTTGTGAGAGTTTGGCATATTGGAGGTCTCCCTGCTTAACCGCAAATGAGCAGCACCATCCGCTTGTGATCAGCCCTTTTATTTATTATTTTACACTGAATTTATTAAAGTCATCCACGGGCAAGAATGAAGGGCTTCATTTGGAAGCTCAATTTACTTGAAAATTAGCATGATTTAGTGGTAAGAATATTAGAAAAGTCTTCCGAGACCCATGCTCTAGTGTCACTGGGAGCTTTAGCAATGTGATCTGATAAACCGTGGACTCTTGTTGGCTTGATGACCCCAGATGTGAGATCAGCACAGTACCTTTCCTGTTGGTCTCAGGACAGGTGTGAGAGCCATGACTCGTGAGAGAATGATAAACTACAAGTGCACGCTGTAACTTAACATGTTAAGTAAGCATTCCATAACATGCAATATGCTAAGTATAGCTAATATTGGCTTTAAGTTGTTTAATAACCCCACATCGAACTCAAATCACTACAGAGACATTAGGCTTGTCATCATAGACCATCTTAGTGGAGCTGTTGCCAGGGTGATTCCTGTGCACTTGAGTGTATTCAGAGAGTCAGACCCCAAAGGTTTGCTCTAACATTCTTTATCTGGAAGCTTCAAAAGCTTCAGGGTTTATCTATTAAAAGGTTTATCCATGTCCTGACCCTCTGTACATCATCTTCCCATACATGATTCTTACCCTCCTTTTCCCATCCTTGTCTTCTCTTTCTCCCAAGTCCCTCCCACTTTCTATTTCCCTTGATTATTTTGTTCCTTCTTCTAAGTAGTACTGAAGCATCCACTTTTTGGTGTTCCTTCCTCTTGAGCGTCATGTGGTCTGTGAGTTGTATTGTGGGTTTTCCACACTCCTTCCCTAATACCTACTTATCAATGAGTGCATATACCATGTGTGGTCTTTTGTGACTGAGTTATCTCACTCAGGATGATATTTTCTAGGATGACCCATCCATTTGCCTGTGAATTTCATGAAGTCATTGTTTATAATAGCTGAGTAGTATTCCATTGTGTAAATGTACCACAATTTCTGTATCTATTTCTCTGTTGAGGGACATCTAGGTTGTTTCCAGCTTCTGGCTATTATAAATATGGCTGCTATGAACATAGTGGAGCATGTAGCAATGGGGGATGGGGAACTGAGGGTAGCAACTAGAAAGTTCCAGATTCCAGGAAAGCAAGGGCCTCCCAGGAACCCACTGGGATGATATTAACTGAAATACCCCACAAAGGGGAAGGAGAACCCGTCGAGACCATATCCAGAGGTTAGGCATTGCCTCCTGGTTGAGAGATGGGGCTACCCACCCATCTCCAAAATTTTAACCCAGAATTTCTCCTCTCTAAAGGAAATACAGGGACAAAGAGTGGAATAGAGACTGAAGGAAAAGCCATCCAGAGACTACCTCATGTGGAGAATCCATCCCACATGCAGACCCCAAACCCAGACACTATTGTTGATGCCAAGAAGTACTTGCTGACAAGAGCCTGATACAGCTGTCTCCTGAGAGGCTCTGCCAAATCCTGACCAATGCAGATGAGGGTGGTCACAGCCAAACATGGGACTGAGCACAGGAACCTCCAATGGGGGAGTTAGGGGAAGGAGCTGAAGGAACTGAAGGGGCCTTATCTATTATCAATGGGAGGGGAGGCCCTGGGTCCTCTGAAGGCTTGATGCCCCAGTGTAGAGGAATGCTAGGCTGGTAAGGTGCGAATGGGTAGGTAAGTGGGGGAGCACCCTTATAGAAGCAGGGTAAGGGGGAAATAAGATAGGAGGGTTGCAGAGGGAAACTGGGAAAGGGAATGACATTTGAAATGTAAATAAATAAAATTAAATTTAAAAAAGCTTTATCCATTAAAAAATAAAAGACGAATAAGATACATGTTCCTATTATAAACATGATAACTTGTTAAGTTATATATCCTTAAAATGAAGTCACTGGCATCAAAACTTGTGTACAAGCATTGAAATGAAGATGTAGTTATACATAAAGAAAATCTTATTAAAAACTTACCAGTACCCACACTGAAGGTATGTGTATATTTCTCATTTATTTTCCGAGTTTAAAACCATATAATCAAAATAATTAATTTTCTTGTCCAATCTCCAGGCACAAGTAGAAACTTATTTTGTTATTTTCAAATGTTCCAAGGTTACTCAACTTAATATGCTATAACAATCTATTGTTTAATTCTCAGTGGCAAGATATGCTTTGTTAGCAAAATCTTCAAGAGAAGACTAAGTTCTCATTTTGGATACCTGTGTGTTTTAAAATTAGAGAACTTCAAAGGTATTAAAATATACAAAGTTTTTCAACATACTGTGTCGACTAGTTTTTATCAGTTTGATAATTGCCATATGAGAAGCCATTTACTCTGATTACTACTTATTTTAAATGTTTTAACATGTGCTGTAGGGATATTTTGCTTCCTTCTTGTCTGAGGGAAACATTCCATATATGTACTGCTGAAGCATTCTGGAGGAGAAAAATGTGATTTAAGAATTATCTTAAATTGCTCACATTTTTCTTTATGTACAAATATTTTCAAGTTGATGTTTTGAGTCCCAGGTGAAGAGTGTAAAAGAGACTGTAGAAAACGTCACTTTGGGGGAAAGCTCCTATTTTGGATCCACAGATTGAAAATCAGATTTTTCCTGGGATTCTGCAGCATATGGAAATTGACATACTCTGAAATTTGGAGGCACCAAAATAGAAAGTAAGGCCAGATTTATTTTCTCATTCAGTAATCTGGCTCTATTACCTTGAATAAACCAGGCTTTAGGGAGTGGTTTTTTTTTTTTTTTTTTTTATAGTATGACTTAAATACATTTGTTACAGAAAATATAGAAAATTCAGAAATGTATAAATAATAAAATAAAATAAAATAAAATAAAATGAACACTCTATCCAGATGTAATCCCTTATGTTATTTCAATACACTTGCTTCTGGTATTTCTTAGTGCTTCTTAGCTCTATATGCTTTTAAGGACTAGCCCCAAAGAGTTTGTAGTCATGCATTTTTCTTTTCCTTTATCATTATATTATGAGCATTTGTTGAATGGATCAGCTGAATAGAAGGCATTAAATATTCACTAGTATATTAGAAGGTTGCATATTATTCCTTCTTTGGGCATGAAATAATTAATTATCAGCTTTATTATCATTAGGTAAAGACAATTTTTAAACCGTTAATAGCTCCAAAATGAACATTTTCATCCACAAATTGTTTTTTATTTCTAACTGTTTATCTGGCACCATCACTTACTGCTTCTCCTATGAGTTTGGATCTTTACTCTCTCAAAGACATTAACCTCTGTCAAGGCTAGTCTTCTTTGAGGGTGCTAGAAACAGCTTCCCTTAGAAACTCTAATTAGAATATTTTTCACAATTTTCTTAGCTATTCTTTATTCAATAAATATTTATGGAGTCCCTCCTCTAGGCAAGGGATGCTGGGCAAGATAGATATATTCTCTGTCTTCAACAGACACATAGCATAATTCTAAGGCAGGTCTTATATTTTTTTTCTTAGACTCATCTCTAAAATCACTTTGTTAAAAATGTGAAGAACTTTTAATTGCAGTAGCCTTAAACCCATAAAATAGAAGGCTTATATTCTCACAAAATTTAATCCTCTATATCCAAGACATGAAAGGCCTCTTTATGTGTTCTCATTACTTTTAGTAAATGTCTGTAGTACTTTTCACTCTTCCCTGCTTATTATCTTTTGCTTTTGCTTTCTGTGTATGGGTAGTTTCTCTGTGTGTGCCTGGTTTCTGCAGATGCCAGCAGAGGGCATCATATCATGTGGAACTAGAGTTACAGAAGGTTGTGGGCCACCATGTCACATGGGTGCTGGATATCGAGGTGAGGTCTTCTAGGAGAGCAGGCAATGTTTGTAACCCCTGAACTGTCACTCCAGCTCACTGTGTTTTCTTAATTGCAGTCCTCCCTAGGTACTTCTTATGGTTTTTCATATTGAGACTTATCGCTTTTCCCTCAGTCTTTGTATTAATTAGGCAGCCCTATTCATTTTTTAAATACCAAGTTTCTATTTGGTCATTTTCTAAACTCTTGGTTTTTTGCTCCACTTGGAGGTAGGTACTGCAGCTAAGTTATACAGCTACCTGCTCTGTGAGGTTGGGCATGGCACAAAAAATCTTGATTTCTTATCATTATGTAAAAAGAATACTGCCACCTTAACATTAACACGTGTCACAGTAAAAGCAGGTCTTTTGTCACCTGGGAGCATGATTTTGACCGTGGAATACATGGTAGGTTCCTGTTGCCCTCTTAGTAACTCTTTTAACCATTTGTTATTTTATATCCATTTAACGATAGATCTGGTACTGCTGTTAAACTTCCCTTTTTGAATGTAGGCAATATAGTTTATTTCAAATAGAAACCTTATTGAGATTACTACATAGTAGTGTTCAACTATGCTATGAGTTTGTTGTTCCATCACGTTTGAAATTCCAATTCTTCTGCAACTGATGTTATAGAAAAAGCATGTGCTTTGTTGCCAGTGTGATTTTGCAGTATTTTAGGACAGCAACAACATCTTGTCCTAGCTGTGTTTTTATTAGCTACATTCAGTACAATGTACTTAATATATATTTGATTTGTTTTCAAAAATAGCACTTTATATTCATATTCTGTGTCATAACTGATATAGTTCATGTAATTTCTTTTTGGGTGAAAAGTTTTTCTCCTTCTGACCTGTTTTCGTGTTAGTAGCTTTATAGATTTTTCTTTTTCTTTTTTCTTTTCTTCAAAAAGTCCCCTTTTTTGCCCCCAAAAAGGTTTTACAAGGTATATATACTATATACTTATTTTTAACATGTTTGACTATTTTGGCATTAAAATAGAGCATTAATTGTTTTTATTTACTCTTCTCTCAGATATTACACCCAACTGCAATTTCACTTTCCTCCCTCCTCCCAGTCCCATTCCCCACTTTACCTTCATCTACTCCTCCTCTGTTTCTCTTCAGTAAAGGGCAGGCATCTGATGGATATCAACCAAATATCAGATTACAGTAAGACTAGGCACCTTACTCATGGTAAGGATGGATGAGGCAGCTGAGAGGAAGAAAGGGTCCTTCAACCAGGCAAGAGAATCAACAACAACCCTTGTTCCCAGTATTAGGAGTCTCACAAGAGGACCAAGCTAAATGACTGTAACATATCCGCCAAGCAACTAGATCATACCCTAGTTGGCAGTTCAGTCTTTATGAGTCATTATGAGCTTAAGTTAGTTGATTCCCTGGGTTTTCTTGTCATGTCCTTGATCCCCTGGCTCCTACAATCCTTCCTCCCCATCTTTTGCAGGATTCTCCTAGCTCCACATAATGTTTGACTGTGGGTCTGTTTCTATCAATTTCTGGATGAAGCCTCTCTGATAACAGTTGGGCTAGGAAGTAAGTTGGGCTATGAGTGTAGCAGAATTATCATTAAGAATTATTTTATTGACATTTAGGACATTGATTGATTGATTGATTGACTGATTGATTGCCAGTTGTGTATCTTAGGTCTCTGGGCTATCCAGCTTCTGGGTCCTGGCCCTCCAGGCAATGTCAGGGGTAAGCTCCATCTTATAGCATGGATCTCAAGCAGGACCAGTCATTGGTTGGCCACTCCCACAATTTCTGTTCCACCTTTACCCCAGCACATCTTGTAGGAAGGATAAAATGTAGATTAAAGATTTTGTTGCCAGATTACTGTCTTAATCTTTGCACTGGAAGACTTGCCTGATTACAGACAATGACTGGTTCAGGATCTATATCCTCTATTGCTAGGCATCTTAGCTTAGGTCACCCTTGTAGATTCCTAGGAGTTTTGATACCATTAGGTTCTATTTCATGCCCGAGATGCCCCTGATTCTAGATGTCTCTCCTCATCTTCTCTCCCTCATCCTTCCCACATCCCCACACCTGATCCCTTCTGTTCCCATCCCCACTGGCCCCCACTCCACCTTCAATATCTATTCTATTTACACTTGCCAGAGAAATTCATGTGTCTCCCCCAACACACCCCCTGACCCCTCCCCTTGTTACTTAGCTTCTCTGAGGCTGTGGATTGTAGCACAGATATACTTTACAGCTAATACACACTTATAAGTGAGTACATGCTACATTTTTCTTTCTAAGTCTCACATCATTCAGGATGATTTTTTCTTGTTCTATCCATTTGAGTGCACATTTCATGATGTTATTGTTTTGGATATCTGAGTAATACTCCATTGTGTAAATGTAGCATATTTTCTTTATCCATACTTTAGCTGAGGGACAGCTAGGTTGTTTCCAGTTTCTGGCTATTATAAATAAATCTTCTATTAACATAGTTGATCAAATGTCCTTGTAATTGGAAGGAGTGTCCTTTGGGTATGTATTCACAGCGGTATAGCTGGGTTTAGAAGTAGATGGATTTCTAATTTTCAGAAGAACTGCCATATTGATTTCAAAAGTGGTTGTACAACTTTGTACACCCACCACCAATGGAGGAGCATTCCTCTTGCTCCACATCCTCACCTGCATGCCTTGTTACTTAGGTTTTTTTATCTTAGCTATTCTGACATTTGTAAGATGGAATTTCAGTCATTTTGATTTTCATTTCATTAATGACTGAAAAATGTTGTACATTTCTTGAAGTGGTTCTTTGTCATTTGATACTCATTTGAGAATTCTCTGTTTAAACCTGCATCCCATTTTAATTGGGTTATTTGGTTTAGTGATGTCTACTTTCTTGAGTTCTTTATATATTTTGGAAATTTGACCTCTGTAAGGTGTGGGATTGGTGAGGATTTTTTCCCATTCTGTAGACTGCTGTGTTTTCCTTTTGACCGTGTCCTTACAGAAGCTTTTCAGTTTCATGAGATTCTGTTTTTTAGTTGTAGATCTTAGTGCCTGCACTATTCATGTTTGGTTCAGTAAGTTGTGTTGTGTTAATGTCTTACTGAATGACCACCTAGTAAAAGCAGAAATAAAGAAAGAAATTAAAGGCATCCTAGAGTTAAATGAAAATGAATACCCAACATACACAAACTGGGACAAAATAAAAGCCAAGTTAAGAGGAGAGTTCATAGCACTAAGTGCCTTCATAGAGAAAATAAAGAGATCTCATACTAACAACTTAACAGCACACCTGAAAGATCAGGAACAAAAAAGAAGCAATCGCACCCAAGCAGCGTAGACAGCAGAAAATAATTGAATTTGAGGATAGAATCAATAAAATAGAAACTAAGAGGAGTATAAAAAGTATCAAGGAAACACAGAGCTGGTTCATTGAGAAAATCAAAAGGATAGACAAACCCTTAGCCAAACTAACGAAAAGAAACAGAGACAATATCCAAGTGAACAAAATCAGAAATGAAAACAGAGTCATCACAGACACTGAGGAAATGAAATCATTGGGTCATACTTCAAAAACCTGTGCTCCACAAAATTGGAAAATCTAAAAGAAAGGAACAATTTTTCTTTATAGATAGAAAAGAAGGTATGGTAATAGATCTTTCTCATGTATGTGTGAGAAGAGGCAGGTGCTCACATCATCCTCTAAGACAAGAGATCACATGTTCATGCTACTTTCCTTCTTTGCACTTTTTGACAGTATACCCTAGGATGTTAGGACCAGGTCATAAATGTCAAAAGTAGTACTTCCAAATCTTATTTACTTTGTAATGAATAATTGTAAACTTATTAATCCATCATCATACTCATATTTCAAGTTGATTTAATATTGTATTAATTTGCAATCATTTATTTTTCAACTTTGCTGTTTTAATTTTTAACATTTTTAATATTCTGTGTTAATTTAAACTGATCTTTGACTAAGGGATGTAGTTTAAATGATTTTTGAACATTTATAAACGGGAGAATATCATTTACAAAATAATTTGTTACTGCATTTGTTATTTGGTTTTGAGACATGAGCTCCCTAATTCAGACAGGCCTCAAACTCCTTGTTAGCTGAAAACACCTTGTTCTCTTTATCCTTTGTTCTCTGCCCTCCAAGTTGTTGGGATTACAGACCTGAGGCAGCATAGCATGATTCATATTATATCTATTACCTGGGGGGAGGGTGGCTTGTGTAGCTAAATCACAGTTGCTCATTCAATCATTCATTCATTCATACTTTTTCTGAGATAGTGTCTTGCTGATTTGGCTGGATGGCTTAACACTCACACTCATGCTCCTGTCTCTGCCTGCTGAGTCCTGTGGTAACAGAAACACATCCCTTAGCTCTACTCCACAATTATGTTCATACAAAATTCTTGGGTCACAACCTTTATCTATAGAATTGTTTAGCTATTGCTGTCACCTAGGTAAGACAGTTAAATCCAACAAATTTAAGACCAATTTGACCTTCTTGCTTCTTTGTGAGTACTCTATCTCTATTTTTAGTTCCACATGAGACAGTTTCATATATTTACCCACACGGCATTCCTTTGTACAGTAAGCTTAGGCTATCTCTCTGTCCTAGGTCTTCTACCACCTTGGCTCCTTGCTCCATGACTTTTGTATTCTTTTCCTCTACCTTGTGTAGCTTCTATGTAGGTCATCACATTTCTTCAGCACAGTCTGTGCATCATTTTTAATGCAGATTGTTTGAGGGTAAAATTCTAGGGTTCTTTTCAGTCTTTCCCTAAGTCTTTCAACTTCTTTGTCATTTGCATAAACATATTCTTTTCACACAGTTTTATTTCCTGATAATCATTTCACTTATCCCTAGCTTTATCAAAGCACCACATCTATATGTGTGTATGAATGTATATGATTATCTCTCTATCTATTTACCTTTCATCTCTCTATATATTACATATAATATATCATATATCATAGGACAAATATTTGGAACCCATTCTTTCCTTCAGTATTTACATGAGCTTCATGGGTCAAACTCAGGTAGCCAGACTAGGGTGGTAAGTATCTCTACTTTTCTGTTTCTCTCTCTCTCTCTCTCTCTCTCTCTCTCTCTCTCTCTCTCTCTCTCTCTCTCTCTCTCTGTGTGTGTGTGTGTGTGTGTATGAAATATATTTTCCTCTTATGAATAGAATATGAATGAGATGCCCACAGTAGCCTCTGTAATAACACAGAAGTATGATACAATCCATAAAAAGAGGGATTCCAGAGACTGAATACAACACACTGAGCAGTGAACATGGCTTCAATTGAGAGTTCTCAAGGAGCCCCAAATCTCAAGGCTTCTGTATGATACAGAGGTAGGGGTCTCAGTACTATTCATGTCAAAACACTCTTTTAGTTTGTTCATATTTAACCATCCATTGGCCTATGCATAATGAGTAAAGGGAATGTATAAGAGAATTGTCTAGTATTTTAAGAAGCCAGGGATCCAGATCTGGGGGTTTGGATCAGCTGATAATATTTCAAAGATCTTTGCAATTCCATTTATTAACCTGCTTATTACGTAAATCAAATAATCTATTCATTGAAGTCTCAGCTGTGTATTGAGAATAATATTTCAGGAAAACTATCCTTCTATTCTCAGGTTTTGAGCATCCTGAGGGAGCAATCTTTAAAGACATCTCCCATTCATGCATGCAGCTTTTGAATTCCCACTCTTGTCCCTGTACAGAATAGCACAGCTGCTTCTGTAACTGCAGGAGACTTCCCTACTTAGAGTGGGGTCTGTCACTGTCATTTTATGGCAGACTGAATCGAATGGTAGTTGTTAGTTTCTGAAATAATTAAATATCACTTGCTATTGTGCATCTTTAATCCAGAGCTCCTTTGCAAAATACATTTGGGGACACTGTTATTTCTTGGGCTGTTGACATGCTACAATCTACCAGTATTTCACTGCCTTCCTATCTTGAGATAAGCCTCCATTAAATTGCTAGAAACCTGGGACAAAATCTGGAATGTTACAAAGTTATTTTCTCTGGATGGGATGACCATTGGCATTTTGAATTAGGCACCTGTAGTCACTTTTGAGAGACCCTGGTGAGATAAGACTTTTCATTCTCTCTGGAAGGAGAGTGAAGCTTCTATGGTTCATTGGACCTGTGAAGTTCCAAAGACACAGGAGCCCTCAGAACCTATTAACAAGGTTCCCTACTTCCCTAGAGTATCAGGGGGCAATGGGCTGCCAGCTGACGTGCTTCAGCAGTGAGTGCACCTGTGCTTGAGCAGTCTGGGAGAGTCTACAATGGTGCAGTTCATAGTGAGGGAAGAGGAAACCCTTTCATGGGGTAGCTGCCTTGGTTCTGCCCATGCTTTGGTGATTGATTCCCATAAAGTCATTGCTTCATCAAACTGGACTTAGACACAACTCTTTATTTAGGATACAGATGACCTTTAGTTTGGGGGTGAAGATATGATTTTTTTTCACATCTCCCTAGGAAACATATCACAACCCCAAACCAGGAAGAAGAAACAAAAAGAATGGGAGAGACAAGGTTTGGTTTCCAGAAGCAGAGAGTATATAGAGTTACTTAGGATCAGAGAGTGGGAAGACAGGAAGTAGAAAGAGTGCTGAAAAGTTGCTCAAGATTCACTCAGATCTAATCCCTCGGAGGATGGGTGGTCCAGAGCCTCACACAAATTGGATCCAGAGAGGAAAGCCAGTGACAAGCCTCTTAAGTTTGAGCACATTAGGATTTACAAATGAGTCAGTTTGAAAGTTCCACATTTGAGAGAAAACTTTGCTTTTCAGTCAGTAACCTTATGGTTAAAATGAGATCTTTGTTCACTCTTGGTGACTGCAGTTGAGCACTTTATACTTCCGCATGCCGTCCCATTTATTCTGAATTAGCTTGTTCTCACTTTAATGGATAAAAATTTCCATTTTAGGTTTTTATATATGATTATGCATTGCAGTTAAAGCCTCTTTTTGGGAAAGGTTTTACAATGTGATTTTATTTGTTTGCTAGTAAAATTTATTACCATAATACATTTACCATCCTCATTTAATCTTCAGACTTCTCTTTTTTTTTAAAAAAGTCACTTCCCCATTGTGTTTAGCTTCTCACTTGGAAGTTAGGGGCAGCTTTGCAGTATATGTGTCCTTATTGTCTTTGTCTTGCATATTTCACTCTGAGGATAGTGAAGGCAGTTTTTACAGAAATAAATCATTTAGCTATATTAAGATTTGAAAGGGTTATAAATGGTTTCTTTTCAGCATTATTGTGAAAATAGGCAAGGGAGAGAAACACTCTACACTTTCATTTAAACACGTCAATTCTTCCAAGAGGTGTTAGGAGAAAGCTGCTGCTTTTCCACTTTTGAAACAAGATTGGATGTAAAAGTTATATCTGGTATATTTCCTCCTGATCTTTTCTCTCACAGTCACTTTTAATATGAATATACATTTCTCAAGATGTAACTTAAGGCATATATGTGAAAGTAAATACTCTTTGCATATGCATACTTAGGTAAATGCTGCTTTTATATATATATATATATATA
>NW_022196905.1:5527657-5533774 GCF_008632895.1 Mastomys coucha
ATATATATACATATATATATATGTGCTTCTCTGAGTTCATGTATTTGTTTAAAGTAGAAAATAATTTCTGAAAATTCCAGAAATAAAGCATACATTCTCATTTTTCATTCTCATATATTAAGACCCATTGAGTTCTTGGTATTTTCTCATTTGTGTATACCTTCATTCACATCTATATGTGAATGTATTTGTTTTAATACTCAGAGTGTGATGATGTAAACATCACTATGAATACTGAGCTTTGGTGCATCAATTATTTCCCTCAGGTCTCAGATGATTTTTGGAAACTAGCCTACTTAAGACAACAACAGTCTGGAATAAATTTATCCATCACTGTGGACTGTCTGGTCATTGACTTTGTAGAATACTGCAAATTAATGGATTTTCAGAATTTAAAATATTTTATTTCAAAATAATTGCCAAATAATTTATTTCAAAATAATTTGTTTTAGAGAGACAAGGAAACATTGTTAATATTCAACATCTGAGCAAATGCATCTTTATATTCTATTGCACCAAAATTTTTCTGACTTCTTAATAGAGGGTTGATCTTAATTTTCACATCGCCACCACAGAATGGATCTTAACTAATTTTTATGGTTGGCTTTAAGATCTAGTTAATTGGAAGGTGCTATGAAAATAGAATTAAATTCTACATACTACTGCACATCCATATATATGTATACAAATCATCAATCAAAATTCATATTCCTCTAAAAATATTTGTAAATGTTACTCCAAATACACATTTGGTAGATTCATTATTGAATCTTTATATAAAATTCATCTTGTATAATCTGTTCCGAATCTTTAGAATTCTTCAACATGTCTTAATAATTGTGTTTGAGTAATGTTTTACATTTATAGGAGTTTTAAAAAGGCAGGTGCAATGTGACATATCAGAAGAAGCAAATTAAACTCTTGTAAAGCACAGCTGGAATGCTAAAAATGTGGATTTGTAATTTAAATATGTGACACCATCACACTGTAAAATCAGTTCATAATTAGAAAACATCTGTTTTTTCCAATATGATGCCTAATAGTATATTTAAATAATTTAAAATGCAATAAGAAAGAGAGAGCCATGGAACAATAAGTGACTCCTGGACATTTCATTTCTTTGATTTAGTGCCCTGTATGAAATCTTGAAGGAACCTGTCATTTGAAGCTACTTTTTGCATAGAGCATAAATATCACTGGAAAAATACATATGCCAAGCACATGTGCTTTTCTGACCTTAGTGTGTCAGTCAAAATAAATAAATAAATAAAACCAGGTTGTGTAGGTTGTAGTGTTAACAAGGATTTATGCACTGCTATTTCTTCCCCACCCTCTTTTTTTAAAAAATTTAATCAAAAGACACTGAGGAAAATGTAAGTTGATGATTTTCACAGGAAATTTATGTGAATGTGTTGCAAATACTGAGGGGCTGTTGAGTTGTATGAATTCTGGAAATATACTCGATCCAGGTAAAATATTGAGTTAAAACTTATCAGGATCAATTTTAGTTTAGCTAATAAAGTTTGAATAAAACCACAATTTCTCAAATGAAGTTAACATGGAAGATTAGCCACACATCTGTCATCAATGTTCACATAGGAAGGTATTTATATATGTGTGATGAAAACTCAAATGAGTATTTTTATTCTAACTGAAGTGTGCATGCTGAACATTGTTACAGATATGGACAAACCAAATGTGACTTGGAAGGTTCTGGTTTTGACATTACCAGCCTATGCCTGGAAAGGTTAATGGATCAAAAAATAAATAAATAAGTAAATAAATAATAAAACAAGAACAGAATAAAGCACATGCATTAGCAATCACAAATACTGGCCAAGGCTGCCTTCTGAACCTTAGTCACCAAAATGGTGTGAGCAGATTAAGCCTAGCAATGCAGCCTGCCTCAAAGGGAGCAGGAAGCATTGCTGGCCTGGCACGGGCTGCTGCACCATGCAGAATGGCTGGCTCACCTTTCTATTTTAAATGCTGCATTTTTACTTTAATTCTTGGATTGGGAGGGAGTGAAACCTCGCTTTTTTTTCCAGGGTTAGAGTACACAAAGTTAATCTACTCCATTCATATTCATCTACTTGGAGTCCCCTTTATCCACCTTTGCTGCTGTAGCCCACCATTCGCCATTCATCAGTTTCTGCATTGTGCGCCAGGGCAAATAATGACAGAATATCTAGCTAAAGAAGGGGTACTTAATCAGCAATCAAGATTCAATTTGTTTTAATTTTAGCAGGTGTTTGTGAGGTACATTGATGGGAGAGATAATATGTGCCGCTTTCATTAGCTCTCTTGTTTTTGTGCGTGAACGTTTAAGAGCCAGATGTTCGGAGGTGAGCTGATCAGAATATTAAGTCTCCAGAGGTTGGTTCCCATAGTGTTGTACACTCTTTTCTTTATCTCCCTCGATTCACCCTGAGCTCTGAGGTGCAAGTGCTGGCAGGGACAGACTCCATTTCTACATCCTGTTCAAGTAGGGCTTTAAATTAGTGCCTAATTCTTAGTATACAATGCATTGGCTTAATAATCTGTAATTAATTCTTGGTCTCTGGGTCAGCCTCACTTCTTATCCAAGCCTTTCAGCTGATAATCTATCTTGAGAATTATTTGCATACTAGCTGGCATTTCATCCTGATGTTTTCCTAAAGCAAAAGCACTGGAAACAAGTTGCTGACCTAGATAATGACCCCATCATCTTGTTAAATCAATATCCAAACTTGACCAGTGCTCTCTCATCAGCCAGTCAAAACCCAGCGGTGCTAACAGCATCTTAAGGGTTCTAACACAGGCATCAAAAACTGGAAGCATTGCTGAGTTTCGAAGTTATTCCCTCGCTCAAGAAATTATTTTAGAAAGTAATATAAGATTGTTACTCTTTTACAATTCTCCACAAACCAATACTAAATCTTGCAGGAGATCTATCAGTGGGTTAGGAGTTGTTTTACAGTTTTAACTAAATTGTGACCGATTTTTAATTTTATTCATAAGGTTTTCTAGATATGCATTGATTAACTTACATTATTTCTTAAACTGTTTTGTTCTAACAGACATTAGGCACATGAGTTCCTTTTCTACTGAAAAACATACTTAACAATAAAGAGTTAATGTGAATTGGCTTTGGCATGAAGGGATCTTCTCTCTCTATTAATTGTTCTCTGTTTACTTTGATATTTAAGGATTGTACTGTTTTACAAGCATATTTTCTTAATTGTATCACCTTGTACTGTAAGTGTGTCAGAGGGGAAACATTTGCAAGTGATTAGATATGGACCTGTGTGTCATCAAATGTATGAGGTACATACCCTTATAGGATATAATTGTGATCTTTTAATATGCGGCCATTGACCCAGGCTTGTTATTATCTATTATAGTTTATAATAATGTATCTCTTTATGATTAAATGATGATGCCCGGCAGAACACTATGATTAGCATTTCAGTTATTTATAGATTATGTCAGAACAGTAATAAACATAAAATGCTGTTAATGTGTGGCTAATGAAATCTGGACATGAACAAGTTTATGAATTGATATAATTCATTTGAGTGTTCTAACTGAGCTGCTGGTTCTTGTCATAATTCAAAAGCTTAGCAGGGTTCACCGATTAGGTGGTAGACTAATTTGCTACAAAAAGTCAATGGGATTTCATCATCTTGGGCCATCATGCCCAGCATGGCTGATTGCATAAGGACTATACAAAGTAGTTCTCATAAATATATTTATTAAGCTTAATATGTTTTGTAGGGATAGGACAGAATCTACTGCTATATGTTATATGCAGAACAAAAGATCACACTGTTAATTTGATAGTCAAAAAAAGATGTGGACAGCTAGATGGTGAAAGCCTAAAGAATGGCTTTATTATTGGCAGTGGAAAACAAGGATGACTCAAGAATCAATGTTGGAAGCTGGCACAACGATGATACCTTCTTCCCACTGGAGTGCTTATCACATGTTGGCTACATCTGCTTGGCCAGGGGTAATTCATAGTTGGAGGTCACATATTGCAGGTTTTTTGAACTAGCTTTATGTCTATAGCTGAATTAGCATCCATGGAAAGTAACAACTTTTGTGGTCAGTTGGAATGATGCTAATATATTTACTGAGAGAGTCTGGTATTTGTCTAAATGTGAAACTATGATTTATCCTCAGGAAATGGGATCTCAGGATGATGTCTCTCCACTTCTTAGAGATCAATCTTTACTACTAGAGAGCGACCACCCACTCTCAGATTATGGAAAACACATCCTGGACTCTCAGGAAGCAGTGTTTGACTTCCTGCCTTGTCACAGTCATATTGAACCCCACAGGATGGCAGCTTTTAAAACTTGACTCTGTTTTAAATATCTTAGTGTGAAGAGAAACTTTGGTTTCCTAGCTTCAGCTTGGAAAAATACCCTGTTTCTCTGCTTCTTCAGTCTAAATTATGCACTTAGAATCAGAGCCTGTTTTTAATATTTCATCAAAATTGTATAAGAAACAAAATAAGAATAAAAGAGAGAATGGCTCAGGTTGGCAGGTTGGGGGTTAATTAATTATTATAGATTATTAATAATCCTAGTTACTAGTATGGTTAAAACCAACAATATTCACAATAACAGCTTTCTAACAGTGAAAATCAGTACTTGCTACCCATGAAGCAAGTTGCTTATCATGATGTGAATGGTCCATTGAGATACACAAGCGAGTCAGGTGATTAGAGGAAGGTAGACACCCTCTAAAGTGTCCTTCCTGTAATTCTATACCCTGAGATGCTCTAGTTTTAGAATTTTTCCAATTGATATAAGAACCACTGTATACACTATTTTTAGTAAAATGAAAGTATTCAAATAGCCATTTTTACCATTTTCTTGAAATTTCTTACTAGGATTTAAACACTTTTTTAATTCAAGCCACAATTATTTGAAGGTTTTTCCTAACTGCCTTGCAACTTTAGCACAATGGTAAGACTTTTTGATGGTAATGGTGTTTCTGTTGTAGTTGTTTTGGCGGTGGTTTTATTTTTTGTTTGTTTCATTTTTTTTGTTTGCTTTTAAGAAGGAGAAATATGGAAAGAATTGGGAGAATAAAACCCTGTGTTTAGTGTTGTTTTGTTGTGATGTGTTTTGATTTTCTCCTACCTTTTGTCTCAAACGTATATATTTCAGCAATTTTTCTTGGAAAAGAGAAATAGGGCTCTCTGAGAGTTATGTAAGGAGAGGGTGGAACCCTTTGTAACTGGAGGGGTCAGAGAAAGGGTTGGAGACTGAGACCAGACTAGATTAGGAAGTCATGCTAAGGGCTGAGTAGGGAGGGGTTGAGGACCACCCCATGGTGTTTTCTCATCTCTTCTTCCAAGGTCTTTTCCTTTTTAAATTCACTTGCTGCCAAGCCTGATGGCACACATGTATAACCCTAGCACCCAGGAATCAGGGGCAGATGGATCTCTGTGGGTTTTAGGTCAATTAGTCTACATAGGAAATTCTGATCTTTCCTATCAGTTTTTTCATTGCCTTAATTTGTAAGGAAAAATTTTTTAATTTCCGTGTCAAGAATGGAACAAATTTCAACACTTATGTGAAGATTCTTCTGATCTTGTAGCATACTGGGATGGCATAGATAGCACTACCACTTTACTAATTACAGTGGCTCTGTGATTATAAATATGTCTTGAATAGCATCTGTGCCCTATTCTGCTTTGTACATATTCTAGCCTGGAACAAAAGCAAAACCAACCAAACAACCAACCAAACAAGGTAGGGAAGGTACTCAACAGAGATGGTGTTCTTGGAGTTGTGATTCCCACATTTTGGAGACTATCTGGGGGACAAAAAACTCTCAGGAGCTCTCAGAACAATCTGAGAGGAGATGCTGTTATCAAATATCAACCTATTTCTGCCAGATAAGATCTACAAGTTTGTATTTAGAAAACAAACAAATGAGAAGAACACAGCATAGACACTTGTCCTAGAAATTGAGTTTTATCTTAGACCAAATAAGCCTCGAACATTGAAGTTTCCCATGGTAAAGTCTAGATGGATATAGAAACCTGTGGAAAAGTATGACTCACCCTACATGGTTTTGTTCCTAGTTTCTTTGAGAGAGAGAGAGAGAGAGAGAGAGAGA
>NW_022196905.1:5533784-5539949 GCF_008632895.1 Mastomys coucha
AGAGAGAGAGAGAGAGAGAGAGAATAATTAAGAAATAAATCAGGACACACACTAGCTCATACACAAACACATACATATTTACATGCACATATATTTTGTAAATATATTTAATATATTGTATGTACATATATATAATTGGTAGGATATTTATGTTACCTCCAATTCTTATGTTCAAACTATAGTCCCAATATGATAGTATTTGGATGTGTGTGGCCTTTGAAAGGGGAGTAGGTAAGAAGGTAGTGTCCTGAGGAATGTGACTGATGCCCTTGTGAGAGAAGACCAGAAAGCTAGCTAGCTGTCAATTTTATCATGTCATGACATAATAAGAAGATGGCTGTCTCTGCCCTAAGAAGAGTGCCCTAATATATCCTGATTTCTGAGTTTCAGTCAGAACTATGGTAAGTCTCTCTCTCTCTCTCTCTCTCTCTCTCTCTCTCTCTCTCTCTCTCTCTCTCTCTCTCTCTCTCTCTCTCTCTCTCTCTCTCTGTGTGTGTGTGTGTGTCGTCTGTGTGTCTGTGTGATTGTGAAATGTTTATGTGTGTGCCTGGTTGTCCTGGAACTCACTCTGTAGATTACTGGGATCAAAGTGTTGCGCCACCACTGCCCAGCAAACTAAAATTCTTTGTCTGTTTGTTTATGTTTGTTTTTTCTTTCTTTCCTTCCTTCCCTTTTCCTTCTCTTCCTCCCTCCCTCCTCTTTCTGTCTGTCTGTCTTCCTCTCTTTCCTCCTTTCTTTCTTCTTTCTTTCTTTTGTTCTTCCTTCCTTCCTTCCTTTCTTTCTTTCCTTCTTTCTTTCTTTCTTTCTTTCTTCCTTCCTTTCTTTCTTTCTTTCTTTCTTTCTTTCTTTCTTTCTTTCTTTCTTTCTTTCTTTTGAGAGAAGGTTTCTCTGTGTAGCCTTGGCTATCTTGGAACTTGCTCTGTAAGCCAGGCTGGCCTTCAACTAAATGATGCTCCTGCCTCTCCTTATCAAGTACCAGGGTTAAAGGAATGTACCACCACTGCCTGGCTCATTTTTGTTTTCTTGGTGAAACTGTATTATATACACTTTACTAATTTGTGGGAATTCTGTAGTGACTCAAACACAGTGAGCAGTGAATCTGTCGCTAGGACTGCACCAGAGAATGTAGTTGAGACTATAGCTTATTGTGCTGGGGCTCTCTCTATGTGTTGATTTTAACAGCTGCTTGCTTTGGGATGGTTTTGGAAGTCAACTTGACATAGTCCTCTTGATCACAATGTTCTGCACAGGAGAGAGAAGTACCTGTACACATGTTAGTGTCTTCTTACCTGACTCAGTTGGGAATGAGAATTATTCACAATATTGGGAAAGTTAATTACATCTAGAATCATAAAAATAAATTAAAACTTAATGATGGCTCCAATGATAGAGAGTTTATCTGGTGTCTCTTCTTGAAGTTTGAAAACAATCTAGTATTTGTGATTTTAGTTTCAGTTTCTTTAAAGTGAAATGAAAATTAGAGACTCCTTTGAAGAAACCTGAAAGGAGAACCATTAGTTTTTTTTTTTTTAAATTCATAATCTATCTTTTTTAAAACACTGAAAAAAGACTGCATTTGTATATATGTATATCTGTCTGGACACATTTCCCTGTTTATATGTAATATTTGGTGGTTGTATGGGAGATAAGATGACTTATCTTTACTTATCATTTGCTAAGCTTTGAGTATATTTTCGAAGACACAGTAAGTCTTTGCTTCTACTTTATGTCCCATTGGTTTTTGGTATGTTAAGAGAGATTGTACAATACTCATGTGATATATTTGATTTATAAAATATTTTAAGTGAATTATTTAATATATGCAACTTGTTCAAATGAGAAGACCTTTGGGAGAAAACACAGTCAATAATATCTCAGAGGAAATATAAAAATATAAGAAAATATAAAAATTGTATAAAAAATATAAAAATTCTTTTTAATGACTTTTCATTTCAGAGTCTAAATGTAATGAAAAATACTAAGTTCTTCAGGAAGTATTTGACCATCCTTTATGACCTTAGTGTCTGCATGGTGACAAACTGAGTTATAGAACTCAAAATTTTAGTTTTTCACACACCCTCTATCTTTTTTAGTGAAAATTTATTTCTATTTTAGGGCTTTATTTATGTGTCTCTGTGTGAGTATGACATGTGTAAGAAGGTACCATTGTGGGCAATATAGAAGGGAGTTGGAGCCCCTAGAGGAAGAGTTACAGATATGTATGAATCACTGGATGTGGGTGCTGGAAAATGAAACAAGAAGTATGTACCCTTGTCTACTGAGCTGATGTATGGTTCCAGCCCCTCCAGTCATTAGAGTGGGCAGGGATCCAGTTCTTATGCTATTTCTCAGAATATACCATACTATAGTAACATTTCTGCATTCACCAAATGAATCTTTTCAACTTTTGGGGTCAGGGTCTCCAAAAAATTCTGTATTTTTTCTTTGTAACGTATGTTAGGAAGTGACTAAGGCTCTTTATTAAAGCTGTTTGTAACCAGGCGGTGGTGGCGCATGCCTTTAATCCCAGCACTTGGGAGGCAGAGGCTGGCGGATTTCTGAGTTCAAGGCCAGCCTGGTCTACAAAGTGAGCTCCAGGACAGCCAGGGCTGTACAGAGAAACCCTGTCTCGAAAAATGAAAAAAGAAAAAAAAAAAAGCAGCTGTTTATTAAAAGTGTTTTCTGTATCCTAGTATCTTCATATGTACTCTGCCTATGTAATTTCAGGAATAATTTCAGGAATATCCAATACCTGTAAAATAGGGCCCAAGTCTGGATCCCTGTCTGCAAGATTCCATCCTGTACTTTGGTTCAGAGATCATTAACACAGACCTAGCAATTATGCTGTGATAAGGCACAGAAAAGAATGTTAGTTGTTTTATCATGTAGCTCAGAATTTCCTTGAACATGTTTATGAGACTAGTTCTTACTGAAAGGACATAAATGGAAATGAAATGTAACTTCCAGCCCAAGGCAGTTAAAAATAGGTAGCTTTCTCCATCCTTGCATTTTCTGTATGCCTCTGTCCTTCTCTTCTCTCCCTTCTTCTTTCCCTTTCTTATTTGTGTGTTAGACGGATGGAAAATTGCAGGATAAAAGTAATCATAATTCCAGAGTCATTTGGGAGGGAATCATCCAAACCACAAAAGGGCAGCAGGGGACAGGTGGAGGGATGCCCTGTTGATATGAAATGAGTGCTGTATGTCAGGAATTAGCTTATTACTACAGTATGTATTAGCTCAATGACACAGTGATTTGCTGTAGCATAATTCCTTAAGGGAACCAGAATTTCAAGTCACTATGATCTTCATTTTGAACACACTTCTGTGCAGTGTTACTACAATATTATTGAAGCAAAATAATGATGAACAGGAATCCACTTTTGCATCTGCAAATACTTGCTGTGGTCAAGCATATGATACAAGAATAAATAAAAATAGAGAAGTAGTCCCAACTCCAGTAGTGCTGGCTCTGACACTCTCCTGTCCCCCCTCCTTAGCTCCTAGCACTTATTAAAAGCCTATCCATTTCCAGGGACTATAATCTTTATTTGCAGTATCCAAGTTAATCCTTGCAGTAGCACTGTGAGGTGGGTAGGATAATTTTCTACCTTCTATAAATCAGAAAAACCAGTCCTCCAATGCTAACCTACCAAGGTCACACGGCAGGTGAGTCATGAGGAGGAATTCTGCCTTGATTTCTCTACTCTTTAGATCACATCACTTTACCAATCTGAAAAACTGGTACCTACCGTGTCTCAAAGACATCACTTTGGCAACTCTGCAGATTTTCCAACTGTCTCTACTACCCATGGTTCTCACTCCTCCCACGCTCTTCCTTTTCCCAAGGCCTGAAGAAGTCAGACACTGGGATTAGACACTGATTTGTATCCAACCTACACCAATCGATACAGATTTGTTTCTGTCAAACTGAAATCTCTCCCAGCCCATATCTCTCAGTTATGAACTAAGAATAATCACACTGAGTTAGCACAACTTGTCTCCTATCAGGCTCTCAATAAGTGGTGGCTTTCTTCACCTTTGAGTTTCTATCTGTCTGAACACATGCCATGTTTCAAAGCCTGGTTTTAACTCCATCTGCTCCTTGAAGCTTTGTCTTATGGATCAGACCCACATTCTGTTATCTATTCTCCAAATGTTTTTGCACTCTTTCTCCCCTATTCTAAAATTCACCCTTCATTATGATTGACAAGTAAGCAGACATCTGTAATGAAATCTTGTTTAGTCATGCTTTTGTTGAGCTTGATGTTCCCACTGGTGTACCCACTGACTGAAAAATGGTCTTTCTCTTGAGTTTTCCATTTACCCACACAGATCCAGCCAACATGTATTTCTTTAAGTTGATTACCAACTTTTTTCTCTGCTACAACCAGCTTGAGGAAAGGGTGGCAACTCAATTCATGGACTGCTTACCTATTTTCTGTGAGGTGTGGTGCACACAAAGGGCACCTCAGATAAGGCAAACACTGATTCAGAAACAAAAGGAGCAGAACTAGCTAGTGTTGCTTAGTAGGAGAAATAGAACCACAGGCTGTCCAGATGATGGGAACACAGGACTTCTGATTTGAGAAATAAGAAATCATGAATCGCTTGGCATCTGTTACAATGAACACTGTCCATTGAATTTTGCCTGTCTCTATTTCAACTACTTTCTCGTGAAACACAAGTGGAAATACACCAATTCACCTGGAAATGGATGTTCAAGTGTCATCCATGTTGCTTTAGCAGACTATTCCCTCTCTCACTGCCATATGTACTGCAGATATTCATTCTGTGGGTCTCAAGTAACATGGGCATCCCTTTATGAACCATGTTTCTTTTAAAATTAACTCTTATGATGTTAGTATATTAGTATGGAATTTTAGGTATACAAGTGTTTTGGTTTTGAAAAGCTAACAGATGTATGGTGTGGGAAGTGGGGGGCACTTTGAAGATTCCTTTGTAGTCATTGTGGTATGGGTATTTATTATTCTCCTTTTGCACGGTTCTCTGACCCAGCACATGACCTTGTGAATATCTGTTCCCTTTTCTCCCCCATCACCTCTATTAGGTTTTACTATCATTCAAATGACACATATTCTTTTAACAAAGAACATAAGTCTTTCCTTATATCAACAAAAAGTGTTGCTATAATCATGCACCAACAAGTGCAGTCATATTTTGCTGACGCTTTCTTTGCCTCCTTTCCTCCTTAAAAAGTTATCTAAAAAAATAGCTTGTAGGGGTTAAATTATATTTTGCCACGCACTTCCTGAAAATATGGTTTTGTTTTCTTTGAAAATAAACTATACCTTCTCCATTTTTTATTGAGTTATAAGAAGGGCTTTGGAAAGGGAAAGTAAACTTATTGACTTCAATTAAATAATCTACCAGGTTCACTCTTTTAGTAAACTTGATGTCTGGTGATATAATAAAACTTTGATTCCATGTAGCCCTTCATTTCTTCCAGAATCTTCTAATAGTGCTACTGAGGGAACCAAAATAATCAAAAGATTCTTTGTGAATATAATTAGCATAAATGTTCTGAATAGCTTGAAAACATCTAGATTTTTCTATTGTGCTGTCCATTGTCTTACAATTTCCATCTCCTTGGTGGGGCTGGGGTCAGTGGACTCAAACCGGTAAGTCACCTTGTTCACTAACCTTAGGTGAAATGCTGCTGTATATCTAAATGCTCATCTCACTAAGCTCCATAGAAACTTCACTCACATGTTTATCTCCTACAGTTGCCAGCTTCCCCACTCTGCATAGCATGGAAAATTAGAGCTACCATCAATCACACAGCTGCTATGTGCTTTCCTGACCAACCACAAAATACCAGCAACTTGAAGGAATAGAGCTTTATTTAAAAAAAAACAAAACTAACCATTCCAATATGTTTTCATATTTCAAGCATATTTGCTGTATGAGGCAGTGTGATTCTTGAAAAAAGTATTTAGCTCATGTACTTTAACTAAAAATCTACCCAGTTCACAAAAACTTTAACATTTCTGCAATTCCAGTTCTTAAGCTGAGATAAGATAATTCAAGGGCTGGACAACAAATGTTGTAGGTAGATAGAATGTCAAAAAATAGTTGAAAGCATGTCTTTGTCCCATAACTCAGCAGGCAGAGGCAGAGGCAGAGGCAGAGGCAGAGGCAGAGG
>NW_022196905.1:5540182-5548185 GCF_008632895.1 Mastomys coucha
GGCAGAGGAGGCAGAGGCAGAGGCAGAGGAGGCAGAGGCAGAGGCAGAGGCAGAGGCAGAGGCAGAGAGGCAGGAGGATGACTGCTTGTTTGGGGCAAGTCTGGACTCTAGGGTCAGTTTCAGGCTAGGTACCAGAGCCCTGACTCAAAAAGTTAAAATAGATAGTTATCTGTATGCAGTGCTGTATCTGAAGTAAAAGAACAATAGACTTGAAATGGATTTAATATGTTTGACCATGTAACCCCTTTTTCCTCTTAATTTTATTGAAGGAAATAGAATACTAAGTTAAATTCACAGTAGTCGAGTCGTGTTTATTCTATTTTCTTTCTTTCTTTTTAAATTATCTTTAATCTTTTTTTACAATCCAGTCATTATCCCAGTCCACCCTGTGATAGTTCCTCATCTCATTCTTCCTCCATCATCTCCAAGAGGATGCCCCTCCCCTGACCTTGCCAGATCTCCTCACTTCCTGGGGCCTCAAGTCTCTCAAGGGTTTAGGTACATCTTCTCTCACTGAGGCAAGACCAGGAAGTCCTCTGCTGTGTATGGGTCAGGGGCCTTGGACCAGCTAGTGTATGCTGCCTGGTTGGTGGCTCAGTATCTGAGAGATCTTGGAGGTCCAGGTTAGTTGAGACTACTGGTCTTCCCATGGGGTCGCCCTTCTCGGCAACTTCTTCCAACCTTTCCCTAGTTCAGTCAAAGGAGTCTCCAGCTTCTGTCCATTGGTTGGATGTAAGTATCTGCCTCTGTCTATGTTAACTGCTTGTTGGACCTCTCGGAAGACAGCCATACTAGGCTCCTGTCTGTAAGCACACCATAGTGTCAGTAATAATGTCAGGCCTTGGGGCCTCTCATTGAGATGGATCCCAATTTGGGCCAGTGGACTTGCTTTCTCTCAGTATCTTCTCCATTTTTGTCCCTGCAGTTCTTTTAGACAGGAACAAATGTAGGTCAGAGTTTTTGACTGTGGGATGGCAATCCTATCCCTCCACTTGATGCTCTGTCTTTCTCCTGGAGGAGGACTCTACACTTTCCCTCTCCCCAGTGCTGGACATTTCATCTAAGGTCCTTCTCTTTGAGTCATGAGACTCTCACCTCAGGTCTCTGGTACATTCTAGAGGGTGCCCCCACTTCCTACCTCCCAAAAGTGCCTGTTTTTGTTCATTCTGCTGGCCCTGGGAGCCTTATTCCTGTCCTTCCCAATACCTGATCATGTTCTCCTTTTTTTTTTTCCCTCCCCCACCCATGTTTCTCCCTCCCTCTATACCCCCCCCCCGATTGCATTCTTCTTTCTCCTAAGTGGGATTGAATCATCCTCACTTGGGCCCTTCAGCCTGCTAACCTTCCTGAGTCTGTGGATTATATCCTGGGTATTCTGTACTTTTTTATTTTTGCTTATTATCCATTTATTAGTGAGCCCATGCATGTCTTTTTGGGTCTGAGTTACCTCACTCAGGATGGTTTCTGTAGTTCCATCCGTTTGTCTGCAAAACAAATGATGTCCTTGTTCTTAATAGCGGAATAGTATTCCACTGTGTAAATGAACCACATTTTCTGTATCTATTCTTGCTTTGTGGGACATCAGGGTTGTTTTCAGCTTCTGGCTATCACAAATAAGGTCACTATGAACATAGTGAAGCATGTGCCCCTTTGGCATGGGGGTATCTTTTGGGTATGTGCCCAAGAGTGGTATAGCTGGGTCTTTAGGTACATCTATTACAAATTTTCTGAGGAATCTCCAGATTGATTTCCAGAGTGGTTGTACCAATTTGTAATCCCACCAGCAACGGAGGAATGTTTCTCTTTCTTCACATCCTAACCAAATTGTGCTGTTACTGAGGTTTTGATCTTAGCCATTGTGATTGGTGTAAGGTGAAATCTCAGGGTCATTTTGATTTGCATTTCCACTATCACTAAGGACTTTGGAACTTTTTTTAGTGTACTTTTTGGCCATTCAAGCAAGATTCCTCTGTTGTGATTTCCCTGTTTAGTTCTATATTCCATTTTTAAGATTGGGTTGTTTGGTTTTTTTGGAGTTTAGATTCTTGAGTTCTTTATATATTTTGGATATTATCTCTCTATCAGATGTGGGGTCAGTGAAGATCTGTAGACTGCCGATTTGTACTATTGACTATGTTTTTTGCCTTACAGAAGCTTTTGAGTTTCATGAGGACCCATTTACCAATTCTTTATCTTAGAGCCTGAGCTATTGGAGTTCTATTTAGGAAATTTCCTCTATGCCAGTGACTTCAAGGCTCTTTACTACTTTCTCTTCTACTACATTCAGTCTATCTGGTTTTAGGTGGAGGTCTTCAATCCACCTGGAATTTCATATTAATCAAAAGAAAAAAACTACCAAGAGAAATTCTCAATTCTGAATATCTATGCCCCAAATGCAAGAGCACCAACATTCATAAAAGAAACTTTACTAAAGCTCAAAACACATATTAAACTCCACACAATAATAGTTGGAGACTTCAATAGCACACTTTCATCAATGGACAGATAATGGAAACAGAAGCTAAACAGAGACATAGTGAAACTTATAGAAGCTATGAACAAAATGTATTTACATAGAACATTTCACCCTAAAACAAAAGAATATACCTTGTTCTCAGCTTCTCATAGTACCTTTTCCAAAAGTGACTATATAATTGGTCACAAAGCTAGCCTCAACTGATACAAGAAGATTGAAATAATCCCATGTGTCCTATTAGATCACCATGGACTAAGGTTAGACCTCAATGACAACAAAAATTACAGAAAACCCACATACCCATGTAAACTGAGCAACTCTCTACTCAACATATTCAGGAAAAAAATTAAAGACTTCCTGGAATTCAATGAAAATGATGACACAGCATACCCAAACTTTTGGGTTACAATGAAAGCAGTGCTAAGAGGAAAATTCATAACACTAAGTGCCCACATTTATTCTATTTTCAGTAATTAGTAAAATTCTGCTAATAACTATTGTCCATTTTATTATAAATTTGTAAGACATTGCTCTCACTTATGTAGCATAAGTGTATAATTATTCCAAAATCCTTGGATTTATAGAAAATCACTTAAATGTTTGACTTAAACTTACATTGGCTTCAAACTCTGTTGTGTGTAATGCATCAAGGCTTGTTAGGTAAAGTAGCCCTATGTAGAGCTTGGGTTCTTCACTAAGCATGGGTGATAAGCAAAGCTCCTTTCTCACAGAATAATAATTATCAATAGGGAGATACCACATGACCTGAAAGATGTTTATGGACATCAAAAAATGCTGGACAATACAACTTTTCATTATTAGAATTATAGATTTATGTAGAGGAAATAGTCATTAGCTGTGGATAATAATTGTGGTGGAGATGATACATCAAACCAAATTGGGATTGAGAATAAAAATTTGTATAGAATTGTTAGGAAATGGGATATTCTGGAGGAAAGAGAATGAATTAGCCCAGAAGAAGTATAATGAAACCACGTGGAGAAGAACAGAGGAGTGACAAGGAGGAGCAGTCAGCATTACTGAAGGGGTGCAGGCATGGTTATCATGGAAACCAGGATGGTCAAAGCCCTGGAGCAAAGGTGAAAGGAAGTTTGGAATATCAGTTTTTGTCCTTCTGCCTTTTCATCCACAAAGTCACTATAAATATGCCTACCTTAAACTCTCTTACAGAACAATTGATGCTAGGAGGAAATGGTACAAGGGGGAGACCTTTAGTCACTGCAAAACTTGGTTTTATTGTTGGGTCTGCTCTTACACATGGACTTGTGTACAATGACACAAGCTAGGAAGGAAACAGGAGGCCTTTGCTAGGAGAGAGGAGCTTCAGTTTATTTGAGTATTCCTGACCACACAGTAGTATTCCTTTACCTCTGTTGTAGCTTGGAGTTCTGTGGCTGAGAAGGCAAATATAGATGTAAACAACTTGAGTGTATGAGTCACTCAAGATCCATGGAGACATGTTCAGAATTTTAGAAATCTGAGCATAAGATGAGCAATTGTCTTAAACCAATTCCTCTATACATGCTTAGAGATAGACACTGATTACTGGAGGTGGGTGGGGAGATCTAGGTGTGACATGAAATAACCTTAGAATTAGGGATGTTTTATTTGTGATGTCATTTATTTATAAGTGATACTCTTTTCAAACTCTTGTACATTTAAAGGATACTGAAAAGCATAAGAATTCATTTTTTTGTCAGTTATTTCAAGATTCTATACAACAATTACAGAAATTAAGAAAGCAAACATGCTGAGGGCGAAACCTAAGAATGATGGTTTTGGTCCACAAGGTTGTGTTCCAAGTGGGGAAACAGGAATACTGAACAGTATCTATGGGATTTTTTCACTGCCTCTGTCTCAGATCCAACTTCATTTCTGATGACAGAAAAAGCCCAATATGACCCAATATGGCTTAAGACCTGCTATGTCCTGTGAGCCTTGTTTACTCTGTTTCCTCAGCAAAGACAGGCATTTTAGTTATTCCCAGAAGCAGTTTTCGTATTGATACCTTGATAATCATGGAGAAGAGAATCAGTGAGCCTTAGCTTGGAGCTGAACACATTTTATTGGAAAGAGTGTCAGCAAATGTCTGGCCTTTGCTCCTGATACTTAAATTTTGTTGTCTCTCAAGGGCTATGTAATTAAAGCACATGTGTGTTCTCTTAAATTAACAGTGTGGCTACTATAGACAGTAAGTTCTAGCAAGAGACCCTAATGACCCATAGATTTAGTAATTATCATGGAGCCTGTGGGAATGTTTGGGCAGAGAGAGTTTCAGAATGGTTACTCTACTAACTGAACCAGTAAAGATTTTTAGCCAAAATTATAAAGATCCTTTCCTCTTTCTTTTTTTCCTCCTTATTTCCTTTTCTCCTGGCTCTTTCCTCCCCCATCCCTCTGTCCCTCCCTGCATCATTTGTCACTTTTTCCTAATTGCTTTCTCTATCTTTCTTTCTCTAACTTTAGAGATCCAGACAGAATTTTAGTCTCGTAGTCAGTGTCACAAGTAAGAGAGATATTGCTGTTTTATTGCTAACATTCTAAAGATCAAATGCTGCAAATTGTTTGATAAAAGTATGGGGGTTAGCTTTTATGTCTTAATTTAATAATGACATGTCCTACATCTCCAGAAAGTTGTAGGAAAGTAGGGGCCACTGTCAAAGGAAAGGGAAACTTTCAAAGTGAGAAGATAGAGTGTTATGGAGAGAGAGAGAGCAGCAGACAGAAGGAGAAGGCCATGCTAAGTATCTCCAGTAAATGGGCGAGGTGATACAGACTTTCCTCTGAATGTGTGTTTGCAAAGGTTATTCTACTTCAGTAAATGCAGCAGCACTATTGATATTCTTAATTCTCTCTCTCTCTCTCTCTCTCTCTCTCTCTCTCTCTCTCTCTCCTTCCCTCCCTCCCTCCCTCCCTTCTTCTCTCCCTCCCTCTCCTGTGTGTGTGTGTGTGTGTGTGTGTGTGTGAGAGAGAGAGAGAGAGAGAGAGAGAGAGAGAGAGAGAGAGAGAGAGAGAGAGAGAGAAACCTTGGAATGGGAATGTGGGATCTCATCTTACATCTTGCTTGAAACCAAGTCTCTCCTTTATTGCTGCACCTGCCCAACACACTGGCCTGCAAACTTCCTGAGTTCTTCTGTGTCTCCCTTCCATGGCCAGATAGGGGCACTGGGATTAAGATGCTTGCCTCAGTGCCAGACTTTACTTGATTTTGGAGGTGCAGATCTAGGTCCTTGTGCTTGGTGGCAGACACTGGACTCACAGAGCCATCTCTATAGCCTCTGTTGTTTTGCCGTGAGGAAAATAAAATATCCTAAGCCTGAAACTTCTCTCTGCTAGATTCCCTCAACTGCACCAGGCAGTCTAGGTCCTCATCTCAGAGCTGTTTTAGCTTCCCTAATCAGATCTTTCTCTGCTCATTAAGGCAGGGTTGGTGGGGGAACCTTGAAGGATGGGCCCTGGAAGCTGTCCAGGCTAGGCTAGCTGTCATTTTGTTGAATGGATTAGAGAAAATAAGTACCTTTTATCCTTCAGATTGCCATTTTAACTTGTTTTTTTTTTCACTTGGTTTCTAAGTAACATGGGAAGAAATGAGTATCACATATTTATAGTGATGATCAGGTCAACATTCATTCTAACCTCCTTATATCCCTCCTTCATTCTTCTTGTTCTTTCACTCAGGCTTTCTGGGTTCCATACATAGAACCCCACTTTAATTTTGATTCAATTTTTCTTTTCAGGATATACATATACACCATATATATGTACATATATATATATACATATATATGTGTGTGTGTATGTGTATATATACATATATGCCATTTCTATCAGAAAATGTTTTTCAAAATTTACTCTTATTTTTTCAAATGTTTTGGAATATGCTGAGTTGAAATATAGATACATAGATCCAAATAAAATGGAAATTTAAATTATAGATATTCTCTTCCTTTCTCTCTTATCAAATTTTTATTACGATGCAAGCTAGATGTTTACTAGTGCTTTTGGGGTCATTATCAGAACTACTAATTGGTTAACACATAACATAATGTATTACAGTGTTACAGAAGAAAATGCTAAACAGAATGTATTATTTTTATTTCCTTTTCCTCAACCCCCACAACTATTGAGAACCATTTAACCTCTCAGTTATTAAGGATTTTTTTTTTTCTGTAGAGATGACAATGGATGATGATTTCTATGTCCTTAGGGCAAGGGTAAATCTTCGTGTGCAGACTGAGCCAAACAGATAAATATAATTATTATTTCTGTATATTTGATGATGAAAGGGTTTCCGGCTCCACGGACTGATCTTTCTGTTGCCAACTGCGTTCTGCAGAAATTTTGATTAAAGGCTCACAGAAGTAGTTTATCAGTATTTGTTTGGTTTCAGGAAGTAAAATATGTGAGCTCAATATGAATGACAGGCCACATCCATCCAGAGCATGTGCCTCCTCAGTCTGGGAACCTCAGAATCCTCACTGTGGAGAATGCAGGAGGAAGATATTTTCCCTTCCAGATTTGCATGAGCTCAATAGCCCCTGATTCCAGACACATTATGCTCAGTGGCCGCTTCCTCGCCTCTATCTTCCTCCTGCAAGTGCAAAGCTGCTACACTACAGACATCATTTGAGAAATAATTTAAGCCCTTCAAATTCCCCTGTCTGGAAAATGTTTATACAATTTGTAACAGAGAAGCCCAACGTGCTGCTGAAGAAAGCCAAAATATTTTGCTGACTTTTGGAAGGGATCATTTTTAGGCAAGGAAAAATATTTTAAAAAAACTGATCTTGATTAAAAAAAGGGGGGCCGAAAATAAAATAAAAAAAAATAGGTTCTCATTTTTAAATCTGTGTCATAAAAGCATGCAAATATCTAAAGAAATTTCTTTTTCAAATACTACAATAAACAAGGAGGAGAAAGGCATAAAGATTGCTCTCCCATTTCCTCCATCATAAGAAACTAAGGTTAGGGCCCTATCATGGGAATCTAATAACTTCTTCTACAACTGAGAAAAGAGTGGTAGAGGGCAAATTAGGAGGAGAGTGAGAGAAGGGGGCGGGTCAAAGGAGAGAATGACAAAGAGACATACCCACACACCCACATAGCATGCAGATTCACACACAAACACATACACACACACACACACACACACACACACACACACATACGCACATGCATGCACAAGCACACACAAATACATTTGGTGACTTCAATGACTTTGTGTTGAATGTGTACTCCTGAGCTCCTAAATAGTAGGCATTAATAAATACAAATAAACTGTTGGTAAGTCTCAGCCTTCTACACCTATGTGTATGAGATTGGAGGCATTTATCACACTAAAGCTTTTTTTGCATTTTGAGAATATATTTTTTTTAATTTTTTTTATTAGATATTTTCTTTATTTACATGTAAATTTCTCCCTTCCCAATTTCCCCTCCAAAAACAAAGAAACAAACGAAAACAACAAAAACAAACCCCAGCTGCCTCCCCACTCCCCATGCCTGCC
>NW_022196905.1:5548658-5597250 GCF_008632895.1 Mastomys coucha
CTTCCTTCTTCTTGAGTTCCTTGTGGTTTGTGGGTTGTTCTTCCTGTATTTGAGTTTATTTCTCATGAACCTGAGCCTGGTTCCTCCTCACACACACTGTGCATACAGCGATGACAAACTGATCAGAAGGGACACTAGAGTGTAGCAGGCCACTGCTGTCCTTGATGCAAGATAGAAAGAAGCAAGACCTTTCAGCATCTATAGAGACTTTAGTGGTTTTCTGAATAGCTTGGAGATGGAAACTTCTTTGTTCAGATTTTTTAAAATAACACACGCAGACAACATACAGAATATTTAGTGGGGAGGCTAGCAGTGTGTCTTCAGCTGCTGGGATTTGGGGGTAATTATAATAATAATAATAATAATAATAATAATAATAATAATAATAATAATAATAATAATAATAATAAAAAGCCACCCGGAAATGTGGATCAGAGGAAAACATTTGCCCCTGCCTTTTAGAGTTTTGCACTTCTGCACGTTTGCAATATATCTTTATATTTTGAAGTACTGGCTGCCTTCTTTTCCTATCATTTTCTTTCTTTTCTTAAAACATCTTTAGTCCCTTCAGTGTAGAATAATAGGAAGCACATGACAGATGCTACAGTAATTTTGAAAATGCGTATCATCTGCAAAATAGTTTGAAATGGTTCGAACCCATTGTGGACATCTTTATTTGGATACTCTTTAAAGAGAATTTTTGATCTGATGGACCATAATAACATGTACAGTATGTCCATCTTAGATGGTGAATTTTTGGGCTTCCACTACAGTTATAGTTTATTGGATAAATAATAGTCTGACGGTACTCAGGCCAAAGTTATGGATGATCCTGTGTAGTAAATTAAAATCATTCCATAATCTTAATAAAAACAATTACCAGAGTGTATGGCCTAGTGGGGGTGTCCAGAATCCCCAAGGATTGTTTCATTGCCACGCCTGCTGCCATGCCCAAGGGCTCTGTTGAGTTCTGAGTGGCCCACATGGCAGCCTACCTGCTCTGTGAGAACACTGTTGTTTTAGGTGTGTCACCAGGCCTGGCTGTCTGGTGAGAAGGCTGTGATGGCTCCTTCCATGGGTGCTAGGCAGATTTCTTATGGCAGACTCTCCACAGCAGGTACAAAGCCAGAAGGTGTAAAGTTGAGGAAAAGATTGAGCCATGTTTCAATGCTGGGCCTATTCATTTGGCTCATGTGTTGAGTCCATTTGGAGAAACAGAATGGTGGACTGGGCTCAGAAGAGAATGGGCGATGGTTGTCAGGAGCTGAAGATTGAGATTGAGTTTGGAAATGTAGGTAGAAGAAATCTTCTTTGTAACTGCAGATATAAAACTTGGTGACAGTTCAGTGTCCTTAGGGTTTTCAGCAAATAAGATTCATTGTCCTGTTTTTGTTCTTGTTACATTATTAGTTTACTTATTTATATGTATGTATGATCATGCCATGACATACATGTAACTTGTGACAGGTGACTCTTTCCTCTGTGTGGGTTCTGGGATTGAGCTCTAGCCATCAGGCTTGGGAGCAAGCACCTTTACTCTTTTAAGACATCTCACCAGCTTCTACAATGGATATTTCTTCAAATAAGTTTAACAACCACAAGAAGCTTTCAAAGTGAAGTTTCTTCTGGGGATTTATACTGGATCATTTTATGGCGTGCTAGAATGTGACTATATGAGATCCAAAAGATTAAAATTTTCCGAATTTTTTTTCACAGATATAGGCTTAAAGAAAGGATGCTCATTGTCGTTTATGTTGCCTATTTGTTCTCACTGACAAGATTGCATCCATATTTATTCATTATTAAGGGGGATGCTGAGTACTGATCCCAAGGCCTTGTACAGGGTAGGTATGTGTACCAAATTCGTCCTTGATACTGAGGGACATGATGTCACTCTGTAGCTCCAGCTGGGGTTTTTCCTGCTTCCATCTCCTGAGTACTGGCATTAGAGGTATGTATCACCATACACAACACAAAATGTTTTCCTTTTAACAGTTTCTTGTAATAGGGTCAGGCCCAACTAGTTAGTCTCCCTGTCTAAATGTCAACTACTTGACAAGCTTAATTCCACATGTAAAATTTTTTTTCACAGCAGTAGTTAGATTCATGCTTGAACAATTTGGAAAAGGTATGTGTATACTAGAGGTCAGAAATCATGACTCCATCTTGTGCTTTTGCTCACCATGTCTGCCACAAGAAAGTGAAATATCCTAAAGAAAGAAAAAACAAATATGCAAAGATAGAGGACTTCAGGCAGAGTTAAAATAGCTGTAAAATCATGACTTGGAGATCATAAAGGTACTCTAAAGACAGCAGAAACACTTTTGTAGGACAGCTGATAGAAATCACACACCAAAGTCACTGAAGACTGGACAGGTTACTGCTGTTCCTAAGAGTAAGGAATTGATACTCCATGCAGAGATTGTGGCACAAATAATGGCATAGAGAGGGCCTAGTGAGGCATGCTGGGGAAGTAATTGGCATCACTAGACAGTTAGAGCAGGAGAAAAAGTAGTAATGTAGTCAGTTTGCCTTTTAATTTGTAAGGATTGCTCCACTGACTGATTAAATATAGAAAAACCAGGAAGGATGGCACATGATAGTATGTGACACAGTTTGGAGTTGAGTAGGAATTTTGTTAGTCAACTATTTGTTACTGTGATAAAATAACAGACAAACTTATTAAAGAAAGAGATTTACTTTAGTTCATGGCTCACGTTCCTGCTTACTTAACCCCATTACTATGAATTCAAAGCACAGCTGAAAATCATGGTGAGTAGTATATGATAGAGCTCACCTCATGGGGGCCTCAGAACAAAGATAGATCTCCTTCCCATGGTCTACTTCTTCCATTTGGACCTATTTGTCAATATGGCATTCAGTGGGCCTTCAACCTCTAAGCAATGGCTCTCATATAAACTTGAATCCATTTCTAGTGCTGGCTCCAGCTATAATTTACAGGTGAATATAGACCTGAACTGCACTGTGGAAAGTATGAGGAAGGTGTGCATGTAATGAATAAGTCCATAAACTTAAAAATAGATGGGATATGTCATGACTGAAGAGCAGGAAGATGACTCCACATTGAGCCAGCTCTTGTAAGGAGATGTGGGGACATTAGAAAGATTCATTGTCACAAGGAAACAATAATGGGCAGGTTGCATGTTAAAAAGATACTTTGATGTCATCATCCAAATAAGGATATCTGAAGAAGGAGGCCATGGTTATAATGAACAATAAGCTTGTGAGATCTATTGGGCTCTAAGACTGTCACAAGCAGGCCAATGTTAGAAGCAGACGTATCTGGAAAGCCTGCTAGTAAGAAATGCTTACTGGACCTAAAATAATGTTATTTTGAAGGGTAAATGGCTGTTCACATAGAATAAATCATTTATGTCCCACATAGGGAGAATTAGTAGGAGCTATTACATGTATACTGTACCAGCACACCTCATAGAAACTGGAAGCATTTTTCAGAAAATATTCAGGCAGATTTGCCAGATAATTAGGTAGTATGATTTGGAGAAAGGCTAAAGTCTGGCAACCAATACTTTCCAAAAAAAATTACAGTAGTTACATTGGAAGGGGATCCTGTGGTCTACATGGTGTCATTTATAATGATTCATATTAGCTGCTTTGGCTAATGACACCATCTATAAGGTAAGAACATTAATAACTTATTTATAATGAAAAGGGGGTAATCAAAGCTACAGTTCTTAATTTAACATAATGACGTTGGGAGGAGAGCCAATCAAAACTTTCTGGCAAGCAAATAGGAACGTGGTTCTTTCCTTCAGAAAACTGATAGTTTCTTTACCCTGTGGATTTCTGAGAGGGCAATTTCACATATATGAGAAACATGGTGAACTACTTTTTACTAATTTTTTGATGGAGAGAAAGCAGAGGAAGTAGCTTTGTAAAAGGGCAGACATGCTGGTTTCATTGCTTATTTTAAAAGCTATACCATTCCTGGGCTTGTTTGTAGATGGAACAAGCATCAGTAAAATTAGTGAAGATTCAGATTAGTGGTAATTAGATATGCAATGTACAGAAGAAGAGAGACCAGCCACTAACTGAGCAGTAAGGAAAAAGTGGGTGGGGTCTTACTTTGAAGAAAAGTGAGGTTCTTTGTAAGGCATTGGCAAAGTCCTTAGTGACGCTGACTATCATGTTACTGTTTTTCTGTAATAAGCTTATCCTTTTACACATCCATTTAGAACTTAGACCACTAGATTTTTCCCTCTAGGTCTTTCATTACCTACAGCTTGTTTGGGGGAGGTTGGACAGACAGCATAAGACTGTCCTTAGGACTCTGACAAATAGCTTCTTGTCTGTGCCACTGAGTGGTGTAGAGCAGTAGGACCACAACATCAAGTCTAGCCTGTTAAAATCCCTCATAGGCATCATTTGTAGAGTAGCAAGGAAGACGGAAATACTGGAGTGAATCTGAAGTACAGATTAGGCTATCCAGTGGGTCAACACAGCTAGAGTGTGGAGCAAGTTGCACAGGTGTGTTTCAAGAAGAAATACAAAGATATGAGTAGCTTAGGCACAGCAGAATGTCCAGATTGATTTTAGACAATATTTATTCACAAATGGAAAACTTACTCTTCTGGGTGTTTATCTCAAATGTTCCTGCAGAAAGTACACAGGGACAGGCTAAGGACACTTATACCCCAATTTCTTTTCTGACTTTTTAAAGTGGCATCTTTCTTTATGCAACCAAAGATGGTCCTTCCATTTCTTGGCTTTTATTCAAATGGCTTTCATGTACACTTGAAATTGTCCCTAGAACACTTCTTTGTACACAAATTCTGAAAACATCTTTCCTGTTGAATATGTTGGCAGGATTGTGGAACTTATTTTTTTTTGTTTTGTTTTTGTTTTTGTTTTTGTTTTTGTTTTTGTTTGTTTTTTTAGTATAAAGATAAGGAAATCCCTTGTCTCCTGCAACCTGAAACAGACACTTCTTCCTTATTTATTAATGATGCTAATGGTCTTTCTGTCAATAATTACTTTTACATTTTAAGTGTTTGGAGTATACTTAAGGCTTTTGATCTTAGGTAAACTTTGTGTAGTATGATTTATGCATTTAATACATCTAAATCTATCTAAAACTATCTATCTATCTATCTATCTATTATCTATTGATAGATATTTTGAATGCTCAGCATTTCCCTAAGGTCATAATGTAGCACTGTATGGGGGAGGGATATATGTACATCTATGTTTATATATGTTGGTGAACTCACGATGAGATAAATCATATTTTTAAAAACATACATGTTTCCAGGATTTTTGTAGGCACCCCTGTGGCTAGAGCATAAACTGCAAAGGAAGATGCAGAAAGCAAACCATGTGGTGATGTGTTGAATAGGAGCTGAGTCCTTCTGAGATAGCTGAAAGGTTTTCACAAGGCATTCTGAGATCTATAGATTTCTAAACATGGAAGTAAAGTGACTTTGATCTTTTGTGAAGACAGGGTCTGATTCATTAGCAATGTCCCACAGTCTCTGGTGCTGCAGAGTAGTCACGAAAATTACTTGCTAAATTAAATTCGGCTTACTTTACACAAAGTGAATGGAATACAAAGTCAATATTGCATAGAGACACATCCCAGAAAACCATCTGTGTGTGTTTAGATAGTGTTTGAAAATGAATTATGGCTGATTTTTTATCTTCATATTTCTGATATTTAAGACACATTAACAAGAATATACATTGCATTCAACACTGCAAAAGCTCCATGGATCTTATTATAAATGGAAATAGAAATGATGCTCCAGCATCCACTGGAATGGTAGTGTAGAGAAGAGAACAGAATTAAGGATCACTTCAAAACACTGCACATGAATGAAGGAAACTGTTTCTTGTGCTTTAGACTTAGCCAGTTGGGTTTTGTTGTATATATTTTAACCTCACCTAGTTCCTAGGAGTGAGGGTGGGCTCTCTAATAGACATGTGAAAGTTGAGTGTCTCATGTCTGAAACACAAAGTTTCAAATAAGGGCCTTATCCAGAATAGATGACTGACCCCACTCTGATCTCTTTTCAAACCAGCCCTTTGTCAGTGACCTCAGTACAGAAGCCTTCTGCTAGGTCCCCCAAACATAGGAATAGCCCTATTGCCTTCCTGGAAGCAAGCTGGAAATCAATATGTCTTACTGGAAGGTGTAGGCTGAAGGTGGCTGAGATCTATTTCTTATGTCAGATTGTAAAGTTGCTTTTGTTTCTCTGTATCTCTCTTTCAATTATTCTTTTTTACTGTAATCTTGCTTTCTATTTTGTCTGACCTAGGCTTTGAGGAACCTAAGAAAAAAGTTGTTTCCACGTTTGGGTTACAACATGCAATAGAAGCCATTCTTTGAAGCCCTAGCAACAGTTTTTATTTAGCACATGCTCCCAAAGGAAAGGTATATCTCAGGGTATAGGTGCGAGGCTGTGATTTCCAGATGTCAATCTCTTTCTATGATTCTTTTCCTTACATTACTATGACCGATTGTGGATTAAACTTCTCAAGAGCATCTGTATAGAAGTTAATGTGTGCTGCAATCCCAGTGTAAAACTGCAGTTTTCAGCACAATTCAATACTTCTTTTAGTCCAGCTTGAGAATTGGTTGTGCCAGGGTTTGAGGTAAAATGCTCAGGGAGCAGGTTTTATGAAGAACGACCTCACTTTGCACATGGTAAAGAGAAGGTGTCGAGGTTCCAAGTGCAGTTGTTCAAGGATGGGGCCAACGATAATATGAACTGGTTTAATATAATGAAAGACAGATCAGGAGACAACACTCAGGACACCATAACCGAACAGAGAATGAGTACACCAGCTATCTGCCATATGACATTGCCATGGGAACAAAATCAAGCACCACAAGGCTATTCATTGATTGTAGGAGAAGGCATTTATGTTCCAAGCAGGTAATAAACACAAAGGTACTATAATGCATGTTACTGTTCCTAAGAATAAGACCTGATGGCTCGTTACATTCCACTCTCACTCTCCTGTCCCTGCCATGTACTATTACTTTTTCTGTTCTTAGAAGCACTGTTGATTATGGTATTGTCAAACCTAACACAAGGATTTATTTGGGGAACTCATTGTTCCTTAATAAAGAGCTTTTTAGTTTCCCAGGAGAGTTGTATTTAGGTTGTAATGGCGAAAGCTCAAAAATAGTAAGATATCACATGTGACTAATATCTGGTTCAGTCTTTCAAAAAATGTCTTATTCTTTAAAATCTAACAACTTTTAGGTACATTGAAGAGGACTGAGAAAGCTATTCACATTTGGAATTGGAGGAAGGAAATAATTTCCCTTTCAATACCACAAAATCCCTGAATATTACTAATACTATAAAGCTTTTTTCCCCCATTCAATTTATCTGGAGAAACCCCAATTTGCATATGTTTGCATCCATTTGCATGTTCAATTCAATTCGAGTGACTCCCAACTCCAAGTATATAAGATGAAATAAATTATCTCTTTGTTTTAACCCAATGTGATTCTTATCTAACACTAGGCAATAGGCTGGGAATTATTAGCAGCCTCTGAACCTGGAGATGTTAGGAGGTGCAAAGGAGCATGGTTCAGCCCTTGGCATTGCAGGGAAAAGACTGGAGAGTGTCAAATAAGGCACTTCTGTCCCTAACCATAAGTTTTTGTATGCCCCATAATTAAATAAAGGGCTTCATGAAGGGGATCTACAGAGCTGGCCATCTTCTGTGCAGGTTGTTGGTCCTCTGCATGGTAAAAAGACTGAGTGCTATTGTATACAAAACATTGTATGTTTGCTAGACTTGTACTGGAAAAGAATTATCTTCCTAAATGCCCAAAGGGAATTTGTCTTGTTTTTTTTCTTGTCTGAGATAGAGGTCTTTGAGCCATGCAACTAAGCCTTAACAACCTTCTAAAACTTCTAGAGTCAGCTTCCAGGAGGGCTTTGCTAATGCTGTAGCCACTCACAACGTGAGGTTGCTATGTACATACATTGATGCTGGGCTTTGGGCACCTGCTGTTTAAATGTAGACTACACATTGATCTGGGAGCTTTCTCATTAATAATTTTTAAGAAACTGATTATATGTAGAAATTATAGGTTGGGTACACTAGGTTAAGTAAAGTATATTATGTAAGTGATTCTCTCTTTCCTTCTTTCTTTCTTTCTTTCACTCTCTCTTTCTTGCTTGCTACTTTTAAATTTGGCTACTGGAAATGTTGAGATTGCAACATTGATTATATCTGTGGCTCACAGAACATTTCTGCTGGGCAGGGCCACCTCTTTTTCTCTCTTTCTCTGTCTTTTAGATTTATTTATTTATTCAATCTACATCCCAATATCACCCCCTTCTCTCCTCCCAGTCCCCATCTCTCAGTTCCTCCTCTCTTTCCCCCTTGCCTTCTCTTAACAAAAGCTAATGTTAGAGAGAGCCAGCCAAATCTCCACAGAGCTAGGAGTGTTTTCACTGTGAAGATCAGATGTCTTCAGTGTGTTTCTGTGAGGTTGCTTGTCTTCCCCTTCAGCTTCAAAATGTGTAAATGGGTTTTACTGGAAACAAAAGTAAAATTCCCTAGGATTGGTAAAAAACTAATTAGCTTTTGTCATTCACTCACCTCAAATTTTTTCTCACAGAAACCTTAATGCTCCATTTAACCTACTTCTAGTTGGTGACTACCTGCTGCCATGTCAGCTTTTGCTTTTTTTTTGCTGAAATTAATGTCTAAATAATGCAACATAGCAGGTATAGGAGGATGTGGGGGAGAAAAAGTTTTTTCTTTCCTTATTTTTAAATACAAGACTGACTTTATTATATTAGCAGAGAAGTAAGTTAGATTGGTCTGGCAGTCTCAATAAATCACACATGAAGTCATCTTTTTTTCTAAATTAAATTTTTATTTAAATAAAAGTGTTATGTTTGTATTTGAGCTGACAGCTAAATCTGATAATTAGAGAGCATGAAGTTGGCTTTGATTGGCATTGTAATTGGATTGTCATTGGGCTGAGAACCTATTATCTTTGGATCATGCCCCATGAAATCTGTTGAAGAAACTTTGCTGCCAGTCATTAGAGCCACCATCTTGGCTTACAAATTAGGTTTGAAAGGCTTCTTACCACTGGGAATGTAATTTAAACCACTGCAATTGCACTCCCATTAATTAAAATTATATTAAAATTATGGTTCATTTTCTAAATATTTTTTTCATATTTTATTAGACATACTTATTACTAAATGCTTAACAAATTACATAGCAGTGCTTAGTGAAATTGTGTTTTATAGATAATCCATCTCTTCAGCACATGCTACTCAGTACCGGTGGAATTAGTCAGTGTTATTCATTGAAAGGGACTATTTATGTTTTTCATTATGAGTTTCAAAGAGAATCTTTGCAGACCCAGGGATGTCCACTGTAAATTCAGTTGGGCCTTTCAGATAAGAAGATATGCAGCCTGGCACGAAGGAAATGTCTCTTGTTCTTCTGCCTTAATTTCTTTCCTTTCTGAAACAATAGAGGCCTATGAAAGACAGGAGACTTTTCCCCCTCCCTGCCTTTCTCTTTCAGATGAAAGATTAAGGGAAAAAGCCCAATACATGCCAAAATGCACACAGCTCTTCATTCCCATTATTGTGTGCTAAAAGCAGATCAGAGCTGATTAAGACAGAAAAGGAGCTTGCTTTCGGGAACTGAGAAACAGAGGCACAAGCAGGTCTCCTCTGCCTGGGAGAGAAGCACTGTGCTGTCTGCCAGCACCCAGAATACACCCTTTCTCACAATGGCCATTCAGTCAGACCCCAGCATCTCTGGGACAGACAAGCATGTAGAGACAGGAAGTGCTTAGGGCTAGACTTCCTGAGACCCAGGCACAGGCAGGGACTCTCCTGGTGATTTCTCTAAGTTCTCTCCACTTCTTCTTTGTTCTTGTTTTTTCTTTCTCCTTCCTTTTCCTCTCTCTTCTTTGTGATGAATATAATTGTTCTTCTCAGTTTCTTGTCAGCAGAAAATCTTCCTGTGAAAGTTTGGAAACAAGGGGAAAATAGTCTCAATGGAATTTAAAAGTTTAAAAAAAAATACTCAAAAAGTTAAATTTACTTAGATTCTATTTAACATCTAAGCTATACCCTTCCTCCTCAAGATTTGTTCCTCTGCTACCTTTGTAGGCCTGCTTCACTGCCTCTTTTATTTCTGGCATCCACGTTTTATTCAGTTCTGACCTATCGTAGATGCATGCTATAGGTTGAATTGAACTGCATTAGAAGTCTACCTACCATCATGGGAATCCAAGAGTTGGTCGTATCAGGTCCCAGATGGGAGCCACATCTGCAGTGAGGGCAGCTGCAAAGAGCGGGAAAAAGAATGCTTGTTTGGTTTCCTACCCCATCAGGCACTTTATGGTGAATACCTGTTTCCTATTCCTCACTGAAAGTCAGAAAACTTCAAGTTTGGGACGGCAGGGTTGCCAGATGAATAGCAATGTTGGAATAGGCCTAGGAACTTGTGTCCCCTGCTGCTGTTGTCCCAAAAGGCTGCACCCATCCATGCTAAAGGAGGGAATCTTGCCCCCACCTTTATTTGTTGTGGTAGACAACAACATGGATGAAAATCATGATAGGAGTTGGGACAGGGCGCTGCAACCCTTCACTATTTCTCTCTCGGAATGTGTTCTTAAGAAACAATCATACGAGGGGTTACTTAATCAGCCAGCTTTTATAAGCTGCTCAAAAGAAGCCAGCAGAATGCTTATCATTTTTTCACACATTTTCTTACCACAGTCTCAGAACAGCCTGATGAGATTCATTCTTCCAATTAGTCTCCGTGGAAACATGGTGAGATGAGGCATGGAAGAATGTTAGGAAATCCATTGGAAGGTCCAGGTTTCATGGCCTGGCAGTTAAAATCCATGTCTGAGCCTAAGCTCTACAACTCCAGGGCTGGGCTCATCCTGCAGCCCCTACAAGGTGAGCTTCATCTATAATCTCGAAAGAAAAGTCCTGCCGCCTCTCATACTTTATGTTTTGGTATCTGTGATGAATGTTGGGTGGTACTTATACAAATCAAAATCTGTCAAACACTGTTATGCATATGTCATGCATATGTTCATGAAAAATATCAGGAGAAATTTTCACTTAGTTTTTTTTTTTTTGTTCATCTGTCCTCATTAAACTTACCTTCTGATTTTGTTGTTTGTTTGTTTCTTTGTTAATACAAGACCTTGTACTAGCTTTGGTTTAGATTTGCCTCTAGTTCATGATGTTCTAGACAGCTTGGACATCGGAGTATTGGGATACCAGGTATGTGCCCCACATATGCTGATTTAGAACTTTTGAATTTCCCAGGCAGCATCAATGAATTACCGAGAGCTATGAATGGCCTCACAGAAAATGGATTTAACCCTCTAATTTTATTTGCCTCTGGTATTGGTGTTGGCCCAAGGCTTCTGACTGACTCCTTGCCACATGCCTGAGAGAGGATTTTGAACACAAAAAGACAACAGGAGAGGTAGGCTTGCTGTCATATGATACTTGGAATGCTGGCTGTGAAGATGTGGTAGAGCTCATTGGAACTGGGTACTCCACTCCACTTTCCTAGCAGTAGCATGACCTCAGCAGAGGAAGAAGGACATCCAGGTTGGTAGTAACTTCGCATAAATCTGAGTGCCAACAGCTTGAGAGATATAAGCAAAGAACTAAAGGTTGAGTGAGGAATAATAAGAACCATTTTCCTGGGGCAAGTTTCCCTGTGTTTCCCTTGGCAAGTTAGTGGACAAATGGTTTGTAAACAAGGTGTGGGTAGCAATCAGGAGGACCACCACAAGGCACAATGATCTTTCTCGGTTGAGGCTCTGTCTGAAGTTTCTATCTTCACAGATGCTTCCAGTATGCATAAGTGTACACCACTCGAACTGTCACTACCATACAGGGCATACATTTGAGTTTGTTATAGTTTATTCTCTGCTTAGGGTCCCCAAGATTTTGGGATCAATAGATGAGGAGAACCCAGAAAAGACACTCTTGCCCTTCTGGACTTCATTCTATAAGATTGAGGAGTAGGGTACTAAGAACAATATTACTGCTCATCTACAGAAGTTCCCAATATTTAAGGCTAAGACACATAATATATGAGTTACCTGGAATAGAGGATTTAAAGACAAAACTAGAATCCATTTCATGGATCCAGGGATGGGATAGTCATTTAAAAAAAGAACAAATAATTGACCAAAAAGATGCACCATATTTGTCCAATTTTTCCCTTGTCAGCCCCTGTATTTCCAATTGAGAAATGTCTAGGAATGTTAAATTGACCAAATAGGTTCTATAATGTCAAAGAGTTAAAATTTCTCAGGGCAATCATTTAAAACTAAATGACATTACAACATGACTACCATCTCTCTCTCTCTCTCTCTCTCTCTCTCTCTCTCTGTGTGTGTGTGTGTGTGAGAGAGAGAGAGATTATATATATCTAATTATCATAAGCTACAGAGTTTATGTGCACAATTTCTTGGGCATGTTATATAAGTTTTGGAACAGTTCACATTGCCAGTCAGAAAGAAATGATTTATCCTCAGTGAGATTCCTGAGTTCTGTCCTTTTGTCCTTTTCTTCTCTTTTCTTTTCTTTCCTTTTTCTTTTCTTTTCTTTTCAGTCTGAGAAACAATTTAGCATATAAAGTCTAAGAACCCACTTTGGGGACAAACTCCTTGAATATGATTCTCACTCTGCCATCTACTAGTCACATGGCCTTAGTCAAGTTTCTTAAACTCTCTGCATCTCAATTTCTACAAATTGTAACATGGAGACCATGACAGTAGCTTGCTAGTGTGACCTGTTATAATAGGGAGTGGAGCACTGAAGTTCATGTTACTGTGTCTTCCTGATAGAAATTCCATAGTGGTTAGTGCTGTACTATTTAGGGATAATCATCAAATTTCACATGTGTAGACCCATACACACTGCAACTACAGGAACAAGAAAACAAAGCTTTCTTTTTCTTTCATTATCTGAGTTAGTTGGCCTCCTTCCATTTTGCTCCATTGTTTAGGTTGTATTATTAGAGCCATCAGTATCTTTTTATCATCATTTCAGAGTTTCATAACTATACATATTTTTTTAAAACTTGAGGGCTTTTTTATAGTTTTTTTAAGTCCCTAAGAGAAATAATTACCTCCATCCCATGCAAGTCAAGTGCAAGGAGTTTATAGTCTCCAAGGTGACTTCACTACATAACCACGGGAATTACAGCAAAATCCTTTGAGTATAGAGTAAAGGCCCTGCTTGATTCACCCTTGACAAAAGAAGTCACTGGTGCCTTTAGACTAATGTATCTAGGTTTTGTCTATATCCAACATTCACTTGTGGACAGAAGAGAACACAGAACTAATTGTACAGCTGCAATGGAGACACCCACTCTCTGACAAATCTTACCACACAAAGCCGAAGACTCACAAGCAAAATTGACTATTTTCTCTCTTACTGAATTTCATACTCTTCAATGAGAACCAAAGATAAGAGCAGAATCCTTTTTTCTTTTTAATATGTGTTAATGTAGATGTGATCCTTTATTGGGAGAAGGAGAAAGCAATGTGGCTGGAACTTGGAGCGTTTCCAATTGAAAATAAATTGAGTTCAGATGCTTTCTGTGTTGGTTTTTTGCCTCACATGCAGATTGTGCTGTTTGGTGAGAAGTATAATTAGTCATTTATAGGTTCATTATGTCGCGTGGTTAATCTTGACCTTCTCTTCCTTTTGGCTGGCTGGTGAGAGACCTTCATCAGTAGGTCCAGCTGGCTAGTATGACCTTAAATATATAGACCTATGTAGCACAATCTATTATTTTTTTCAACTCTACGACAGTCTCTTAGAGATCCTAGTTTTGCATAAAGCTAGAGAGCTCGTATGTCATTTATTTTTCAATTCTTTGTACAAGATCTCTAAATGGACATCCATTCTCCATCCTACTTCCTACAACAAAAGACGGAACGTTGTCGTTTAAAGCAAAGGCTTTATAGATTAGTGGGTGAATGCGATATTCATCTCATGAATAACTAATAACATAAAATAAAGAACAATGAAAATGCAAATTATCTGCACATGTACAGTGGCAGTTAGCACCACGAGTAGTCCTGAATTTGTCCAAGGTAGGTAAAAGCCAGTCAAATTTCTCACTTCACCTAGGCCTTCTAGTTGTGGAGACAATATCAGAATTCATTCCTTTTAGGACTCATTATTGAGGCATGAAGAAGAGATTGAAATCTGGTAGAATTTCAATTCTTTCGTTAGCATTATTAATAAGCAAGAATTGGCAGGAGCTAAACTGATTGGCACATACATCTGGAATAACAGAAATAAAGTTTCAGAATTGGAGGAGGGATTGCTGCTCGGAGGGTCTGGAGTAGAAAATAAGTGTGTGAGGATAGCTCTCAATCTATGAGAGCCTGAAATAGCTCTCCCTGAGTAATGCTGTAGGACAGAGGGAAAGAATCAGTGGGCATCTTTTTCTCTGAGAGACATGCCTTGCTCTTCTTTTATTTGGAGGAAGAGGACAAAAATATTATATAAATGGAGGTGGTACCTTGGTTCTGACAGCTTTGTAAAGGAACCCATGAACACTCACCACAGAAGGCTCTCATTGTTAGAACCATGAAGTAGGCTAGCACAGTATTTGCTGAATGCATTCTTAGGAACACATAAATTTTAAAAATAAAAGTAAAAATAAAAATCATGTTCTCCATAGTCTGCAACCAGAAGAAGGCTCCCTGTCTCAGCTTTGCTCCTAGCTTGTCCTGGGTCAATTTAGCACAGTGATCACCACTAAGGTGTGGAAAACAGAGAGATGAGCCATATAGGACATGTTTTTTTTTTAATGAACACATTTAATAACTTTTAAATATTAATAACATTTTAAATGGAATCTCATATGGACCAGGCTGGCCTTCAACATCAGATGTAATCCAGATTAGTTGAGTTTCCCTTTGTCCTGTCACAGTCATGGAAGTGCTAGCCTTACAAGTATTAACCAGAACTAGATTCCTTAAACCAGAACGGATGGCTAAATTCCCTTCTTTTGGGAGGTGAAGGAGAAAAACGAGACTCAGCTCCCAAGAGGACAATTTAAAAGTAATAGGCCACCCAGATGGATGACCCAGATAACAGATGGCATGGCATTACTATCCCCTCTGTGGTAAGAGCCCTGGATGTCTGCCATTAACTGCCAAGTTGAACTGTGCTTCCTGTGAGCATCTTAGAGCTGTCGCTGGCCAAAGGCAGGGCCTTCCCATTCTGGATCAGACCTCAGTATTTCCTCTGAGTGTCCTAAGGAGAAATTCACTGCATTGTACAACAAGTAGTGAGTGTGAGACTCCGTTTCAACCCTTCCATGGCCTCTGTCAGGCCTCTTCACCCAGTTGCATTCAAGGACTCTTAATGAGATTGCAACTCTTAGTGCATAATGAATCAACCGCGGCCAGCAAGCTATCACTTTCTGTTTTAAAAATGCATTGGAAGTTTACATTACATTCCATAACATGTCTGTGTTTTAATTTCTCAAAAACACTTAACAACTATCCCTGCTTAACATGCTAAACAATCATGACTGCAAGATTTTAGAGAAAAAGTGATGTTTAGTGTGGTCCGTAAATCAACAGCACCAACATCATCTGGAAGATTGTTAGAAATGCAGATTCTTAGACACTTACTGAATCAGAAACTCTAGATAGAGGTGGAGCCTAGTGATCTGACTTTTAACAAGCTGCTTAGGGGACTCGGATTCCTGTTAGAGTATGAGAAGCCTGAGTCAAAATATTCAGATACATACAGAAGAAAGCAAAATACTATTAGTTGAACAGAGGTTCTCTAGTTCTTTTGTGTATAGTGCTGATGGTGCTGGGGCTGCTGCTTCTGCTATTGGTACTGGTGCTGCTGGTAGTGGTGGTGCTGCTGCTGCTGAAGCTGGTCCTGCTGATGGTACTGGTGCTTAGTGTTGGTGATACTGATGGTGCTAATGGTGCTGGTGGCATGGGTGGTGCTGGTGGTGCTAATGGTAATGGTGTTATGCTGTTCTATTTTGATGCTGGTGCTGAAGGTGCTGATGATGCTGGGATTGGTATCGATACTTAGGGTGTTGATGTTTAATTTTATAGTGCTGGTACTGGTGGTGTTGATGAAATCACAGATGTGCACCACCACACCTGGTTTATGATTGTGGTAAAGGTATGAGGTAACATATGGACAGCTGTAAGTATTCAGAGTTCAGGCACTTGGCCATTTTAATAATATTCACCATGGACTTGCTATGCATCTATAGCTCTGGAGACCATAGTGTTCAAAGCTATCATGGAGCCTATGTTTACTGGAAGAGATTGCCAGATATAAAATACACAAGTATAGTATGATTCCACCAATAGTACCTGGCGTGGAGAAAAACACAGTAGGATATAGGTATTAATAATATTTGAGTTATTGGGGTTGGTAGTTTAGGTCAGATGACCATTAAAATGATGATCTTTAGCCTTTCTAAAGATGTTTTATACTAAAGGTCAGGTAAAGTAATAGAATAAGTTATAAGACTATTGGGGGTGGCAGGGTATATGAAGGCACAAAGGAAGCATTTTATTTTTTGTTTGATTTTATTCTGCTTTTTGGTCAGGATTTCTTGTCTCATTTCATATGGGCTGTAGGTCTCCAAAGGCCACCTTCTATTGCCCAGGGGAACCTCAGGCTAAAGGCGCCCTCTGTAAGAAGAGATGCTTTAATTCTTCTGGTGGCTATCTTTGAATGTTATCAAGGTGCCATTCCTGAATCCTAGGTCCTGAGAAAGCAAGGAGCCTACTGCCTCTGCAACTGTAAGTTCCATCTTCATAGATGAAGATGTGAGCTGCGGCCTACCTTGTTTGTATACTGTATATGACTGTGAAGCCTCTCACTTCTGTGTGTAGGAATGTAACTCACTTATAAACCTTGTGCTTTAGTGGTGAAAACACATGACTCATGTCAACCTTAGCTTCCAAGTATTCTGAGCTCAGCCCTGTCTGTGGAGGGTAAAAAACCTTGGGATGAGAAGTACTGTGGTAAGTGGCAAGAAGATGGGATCCTTTTCCAATTACAGGGATGAGTCGTTATTCCTACAGTTCTTCTTCCTCAGAATGATATAGATACATATACATATACATATATACATATATATGTGTGTAAATGTCATTAGTTGTACAAAAATGTGCACAAAAATCCAATCCATTCCAATCAAAGAAGACATATATCAATGAAATGTACTATTGATATCGAATGCAGATGGAAAGTGAACATCTTGCTGCAAGATACAGTAGAACTACAACTAAGAAAGAAAAAACAAAACCCATTGCATTTTCCATAACACATGGCCTCTTGGTTAGGATGCTTGATTGAAATACTACTCAATAGTATACCCACACAGGTCACCAAACAGTCTCCTTCCTCAACCTACTTTGAAAGCTACTCGAGATGACTGGGTCGGATTGACAATGATGATGCTCACTAGCCTTTGCAGTGAGCATCCATCATCTGTGAGACCCATTGTGTCACAAGATCGGAAAGACAGCTAGCTGTTAGTAAGTGGAATGTTTTAATCTTTATGGGAAATTCTAGTTATTTCCAGACAAAAATCAAAACAGGAGCCCAAACTGTACTCTTTCCCCATCTAGGACAGAAAGTATGGTGATTCCATGACCCAGGGTCTGGCTTGCTAGCTCTCTGTCTCTATCTGTCTCTGTCTCTCTTCCTCTCTCCTCTTTCTGTTCCCATTCACATTTTTGTGCTCTCTGTTGCTTGTTTTCTCTTGTTTATTGCTGGGTCCTTTACTTCCCATCCTTTGATACATTATAAAGTTTGAAATCTGTACCAGTTGTCTCCATCAAAGAAAGCCCATCTCCTCCACATCGAATGTCTTTGGAACTCTGTGAATAAATCTGTTGAGAACGGGTATATGGTTTCTAGGTAATTTGTGCAGACAGAACTGCAATCCAATTCTGGATCTTCAGTTAAGCCATCTGCAGAGAGGAATATCAGAAGCAAATTCGTATTTATGGGGAAATTGTCCTTCGCCCTCAACCCAACATCAAATCTGAAAATTCCCAAGCTGTATCACACATGCACATCTGGCTTTTGATGCTCTGAGGTGTGTGTGTCAGTGAGTAGGAATAGAGACGATAAATATAGTTCCATTCTTTCATCCATTGGTGACCCAATTTTCCACAGTCATTTTGCATGTAGAGAAAAAGAATAATGATAGGCAGAATAAAATTGTGTCATGAAAATGTGTAAAAAAAAAAAAAGACATTTTAAAGAGATTTGATACTAGGCAATGACTTATCAAAAAGGTATTAACTACTATCTTCAATTCTAAATATTGATAATAAGAATATAAGTTATAAATATTAAAACATTTTTCTTGTGTGGAGGTGTATCTAGGTGCAACCATTTACATGGGTTTGTCCCAAGATGAGTCCCAGCACAAGCATTCAGGTGGGAGCATCCAAGGAACCAGGAGACAAAAAGGCATGGAAGTCCCTCCTTGCCTAACAACAGTGGGCCTTTTCACATATGCAGAAGCAGAGCATATCAATTCTTCCCAACCCCACCCTATATTCTTCTGGGTAGAAATCTCCACTCTCACTTTCTGCATAGACTTAGTGTAGTTCATGCTGGTGCCAAGTTGGACACAAGGGGGCACCGAAGAGCCACGGATTTTGCCCTGGGACCTTTCCACTTGTACAATTTCCAACAGCAGCAAAGGCCAGGAAACACTGGCCTTCCGGAACAGAGTATCTTCTTCCCAAGAAGCTGGCAAACCCATCACCATGGTGGAACGAGTGGAATCAGCAAACATCACCCACAGCTTGTGTTTACCCCAGCTTCCATCATGGCGCTAATGTTATAGTACCCCATGATGGTGGATGAAGTACCATATTCAATTCCCTTCCCTCATTCCTCTGCAACCTCTCTACCCTTTTCTCTTTCCTTCCTTCCTATTTTCTTTAACCAATTCAACATTGCATCATGCTGTTTTAAAGAAATTGCAACAAAAATCTATTTTAGAAGAATCTCCCGATATTAAAAAAAATGATAATAGGCTTCCCAACAATGCATGTCAAGGATTGGCATCCTGACTGCATTCTTAACAAAGAAATTATTATTTTTCAATCCATCTGTTTGCCAAAGGAGACAGTTGCTTGTTGATTTCTTCCCCGAGCTTTGTCTCCCATCCTTACCTGAACAGTGAAAAACTCACAGGGTTCTTGACACAACCCGAGGAGCCACGGGGTAATTCGTAGGGCAACAATAAAGTTATGTGCTACTTTCTCTCATTGAAAAGGAGATGGAGAATTTGACTATTGATTTCAATTTTTCTCTGTCTGGGCAGGAGAGCTTGAATTTTATTAAATGCAGTCAATTTGTGATGAAATATTCTTTTTATTTTTCAAGATAGATTGCTGATTTACTTTCGAATGGTGGGAAAATGAGGCTGTACCTGCTGAGTGCTGAAGAGAAGTGCTTATTTGCTTGATCGATTTGGTCCATTTTTGTGAGATGTTTTCTATGTATTTTTTATTTAGCTACAAAACCTGCCTACAAAAGGTCCTGGCTCTTGGACTGCTTCAGCCTCCTGGAGAGCAGTTCCGAAAAGAAAAGTTTGCTATTTACAAATAATTCTTTTGACAGAGAACCATTTCTTCAGTGGAAGTCTGTCCCTCAAGTGTAAATAGGCACAGATAGAACCCCTGTATTTTCTTGATTGGTTAGGTTCTCTTGTAGTTTGAAAATATGAATGAAAGAAACTTTTAGTCTCCCAGGTAGGACCTGCAGCTCATTGTTAAGAAAGAGGTGTGGGGGATCATGGGTAATGCCATTTATGCAAAAGATGCTAGCTTTTGAAAATAATCCTCTGGCCTGCACTTCTTTATTTTTGGATCAGAGCATTAAAAATCTCTTCTTTGAAAACAAAATTATGGTAATACTTCTTTGATGGAAAAAAATCTTTATTTATTGAAAGATGTGTTTTTAACGAGTATGCAGTCACAAAGGAGAATACTTGACCTGGGATGCTAAGAGGGAAGTGATTTGTGCAGCTTTCAGTAAAATGTATGAATGCTTATGTATGGGAACCAGAGCATATTTTGGAGTGAAAAAAGATAAATCATTTTCTAGGAGTTGGGATGGTAGGTGACATAACAGTTGGATTGTTTATTTTATAACATGTTTTATAGGGAAAGGGCATTGGGTATTTTTGTCACAGTGATTCGTTTGGGTACACGAGACTAATTATGTTACATTTTAGAGAATGTTGGAATTAAATCATTTGACTGCTGGATTTTTTCCAAGTGGTATAGAATTCCATTGGTGATAACCACTCCTAATCTATGGAGGGAGAACATTAGAGTGAGAGTTTTCTTTGTAGCCTGGAAAGATAAAAGGCAAATTTTGTTACAATTTAAATTGTGACTACTATCTTAAGGAAATAGATGCAAGATCCACAGCACTTTTGATTTCCTGAGTAATCAGGTAGGGTTAACAAGTTCTAAAGAACTCTTAAGAGTGGTATAGGACCCTACACTAGAACCAGTGTTTGAGTTGTACAGTAAGACTTTTGTTAACTGAATGCTGGTTCTTGTAGTGAACTAGCATTGTATGAGAGTGTGTGTGTGTGTGTGTGTGTGTGTGTGTGTGTGTGTGCATGCGTGTGATACAACATAGTGAAGGGTTCTCTCTACAGGAAGGCAATTAACTACATGTGAATAAGGGTGCTCACTACAGAGAAACAGCAACCAACTGCGTGTAGACAAGAGCCATACTGGGGATGGACAAATGGCATAAATGTGATATGTAGTGTGTGTGTGTGTGTGTGTGTATGTGTGCGTGTGCATGTGTGTGTGTGTTTGTAGTGTGTGTATATGTGTGTGTATGTGTGCATGTGTGCGTGGTGTATGTATGTGTGTACACATGTGTATAGTGTGTGTGTGTGTGTGTATGCCCTTACATGGCAGGATAATAAAGCACACACACTTCTGCCCCTTTATCTTTTACAAGAGAACTGGTATGTTGTAAGTTAGTTCATATTCATAGGAGGTCAGTTAATTTTCTTCAGCTTTTAGTCATGCATAGAAGACAGCTAAAGATAGCAGATCTAAACCATTTCTTCTCCAGTGTGTGCCTAAAGGTACTGATGCTGGGCTTTGAGAATACATTTAAATATTCGAGGAAGTAAGATTTCTAGGCCAGTGATGGAAGTTAAACAGGTCCTTTTGTTTTGAATAGGGTGTGTGGGAAGGACTTTCCCTTTGAATAAAGGATGGGAGTTAAAATACTTTTCTAGGACCATTTCCAAATTTAATAATGTTGGCACTCAGGAATTTCAGTTTTCCCATCTATGGATCATCATTCACACATCGCACATGGTTCAGTTTTCCCATCTATGGATCATCATTCACACATCGCACATGGTAACCCATTCCCCATGGCTTGTCATTGTGCTTGTTTGGGGCAAGGGCATTTGACAGATTTGGCTGCGGTTGTTCCCATTGTAAGTTTCCACGCAGTGCATATGAAGACAGTCTAGGAACATTTGCCAATCACTGGTGACAAAGAGAGGAGACAGCACTTGTAGGTGAGGCTTGGGTGGCAGGGTAGGAAGTATTGACTGCAGCTTGCAGACAGTAAAATTGCAAAACAGTTTTGCCAATTTGTACACTTTTGAAATTTTTTGGGAGGAGGGGGGTAGTTCGAGATAGGGTTTCTCTGTATAGCCCTGGCTGGAACTCACTCTGTAGACCAGGCTAGCCTCGAACACAGAAATCCATCTGCCTCTGCCTCCCAAGTGCTGGGATTAATTCGAGCATGTGCCACCGCTGCCTGGCTTGAACTGTTTTGCAAAGGGAAAGGAGGAAGAAAACTTTAGTTTTCTTTGATAACCCTGGATTCCCTGTACAGTGCCTTTCCACTTTTCCACTTTCACCCTTGTATTTCATCATGATGAGCCATTTTCCCATCCCCAGTATGGCTCTTGTCCATAGTTGCATACAGCTGGTTGCTATTTCTCTGTAGTGAGCACCCTTATTCACGCAGTCAGTTGTCTCCCTGTAGCAAGCACCCTTTGCTATATCCTAAAATATAGCACATTTTCCTGGTTGTGCTGTGTCATTGTTTTGGAACATCACATGTTTTAATAAAATTTTAACTGTACTAATTTTTTCTCTCACTTGGTTTCCTCCAATACACCATGTGGTCAGTTTTATTATCCATTCATTCCTGCTTTTCTTTGTGGCCCTTTTCTCTTCTAAACACATTTCAAAAAAAAAAAAAAAAAACACTGAAGAGATATCTATGGAATGAATTTTGAAATGATTATGTGGCCTTGTAAGTTTTTCTTTCATTGTAAGTCATGTCTAGATGTAAAAAGCTTTCAACTCCAGATCATGTGCTATCCAGATTACTCCGGCTCACTTCTAGTCTTTCATTATAAAAACTCTTTTATTTATTTGCATTTTTAGGAGGATTCTCTTGGATGTGTGTATATTTGGATGTTTGTGTATATTTATGTGTGAGTGTGTGAGTGTGTGTGTAAAATTATGTGTGTTGTTTCAGCCAGAGAGACCGTCAGTAAGCTTCCCAGCTGTCGGTGCTCAGGGACAGGGAGAAAGACTGAGCAATGGCCTGGACCCACACATTACAGTGACCAAGAACCAGAACCCGAGACAAGAGTCTACATTTGTACTCTCACAGTAGGTCTCTGGCTTCATTCTGTGCTCTAGGAAAAACAGACTTTGCATGAGTCATTTCAAGAAATACTTTTTTACAGTCCCTTCTAAACCTTGTTGTGTAGTATTCCGGGGAGCATTCTCGCCTGTCTGTGACAGTGTCTGGCTTTCAGTGGGGGCTCTAGGGGGAATGTGATCCTCGACAAAGGAGTTAGTGTGGCAAAGGTGACATGGGACTGTGGTGAAAGGAGTTATTAAGATTCATTTCTTATATGGTAAGCCATATCTAATTTCGGAAATTGATTTTTATCAGCCCGAATCAGGAGTGACTTTCTGTCTGCAGTCTGCTGTCACACAGGCACTTTCTCCTTTACGGGCATCTGTCTCTCAAAGCTGGGAAGAATACCCGAGTATGTGAGTGACACACTCCGAATCCTGTCTGCTGATCTACCTTTCAGACATCCCAGAGTCCTCCCTGTTTCCCATTTTTTACTGTTCAGGCCCTCCACAGAACATCATTGTCCCAGCAGACCTTCTATCCAAGGACTGTTGATCACAGCCCAAGAGCTGTCATCTATTTGCATTCTCTGGATGCCTCATTATTCACAACATTTGATGTCCATAAAAACACATTAAAACTATTTCCTTGAGCAAAAATAATCAGCTCTCTGCTGTACATATCATTTGTATACTCAAATTGTAAAATGTAAATTGATATATAAGAAAATGGCCCATTAACTTTTTCATTAATGACACTACGACATTCTGTGTACCGGCTGTAGGAGGATCCTGCCTTCACGTTAGCAACCTGAAGGGTGAACGGGTCCTCCTCCTCCTTCCTTTCTAATTTCATAAAAATGATGGATGTCACCAAGCAGGGATTCTCTTCAGGATCTTATTTGTCTTAAAATATGGAACCTTTGATTCATTACAAAGATGAAACCACCCTGGTTTACAGGATGGCTCCTAGTTTTTTAAAATGGAGAAAAATAATTATTTACTATTGGAATATGCCTGGAGGACAAATCTGCCTAATATGTAATTGTTTTCAAATGTTTATCGTATTCCAAGTTGTTAATTATATGCTTCTATATTATATTGAAAAGATGAACAAAATCTGAAACTATTTTTTAAGTGGATATATTGTGGTCAGATCACTGTCATGACATGCAAATTCTCAGTTCTAAAATACTGGATAAAACTTTTTATTATTAGATATGGGCACTTTTATTAAATTTCGTTTGTATTTGCTTTGATTGCTTTTCTGTGAGAGTTTAATATATGGTGTTTCTACGAGTGAAGACTGAATGGGTCACCTGTCCCCATTTAGTATTATTAGTAGGCTTGTTCTTGCAGGGTACAAGATTTGACTCCTATAGAGCCTACAAGGCCAATTGTTGGGCTGTGGCATTTGATTACAACATAGATTAATAATGTGTCCATCACAGATACATCATGCACTAAGAGATAAAGAACATCTGATACTAACTGAGAAATAAAATCTGCCTTCAGTAAATTGCATAGAAAAATTACACAGTACATTTAAATTACCATTTGCTTAGCAACATGCCCTAGTAGCCATTCCAGTGGGGCTATAAAATGATCGATTTACTTTAATTTTCTACTGAATCCTAAAAAAATAATAAATAAATAAAAAATGGCTATCAGTAACCTATCCCTTCATCATAGCATGCTGATTCACTCTGTGTATTAAATTTACTGGCAAGAAGCAAGACATTAACAAAAAGTAACAGATAATGTGAACATTTCATGCATAATCTGTAATATGAGATATGTATTAATAGGGAAATTATGATGCATTCAATTATTCTGAAATGCCTTCCAGAGATGTTTTGATTTGGCTGCGCTCGGATAGTAGCAGCGCAGCAGGGAGCGTCTCAAGTGATGAATAACCTAATCTCCTAATCTCAAAATGGGCACTGTTCACAGCTAGCCCGGGAGAGGCTAGTGGGAGAAACCGCACTTTGCAGGCACGGCCACTAAGATGAATCTAGCAAAAATAACGAATCTCACAACAACTACAACAACAACAACAACAACAGAAACAATAACAAAATAGCCAGCAGCCCATCCTGCCACCTTGCCACCTAGCCTTCTCAAAATTAAGAAACGAAATGCACATTTGTAATGAGCACTCTTTCGTCCCTTGTGGTTGCTCCAGTCTATATTCTGAGTGGCACCTCTCCACTCTCCATTGCAAAACTTAGAAGACAAAAGGCTATAAAAAACGATGGCACTCACATTAGTGCTGTTAGGACTTGGGTGTTTATGAGACATTATGCATGCATAAGAACCCATACTAATTTGCCACGTTTCGTGCACACCTGGGATGATCTTTTTCACGTACACATTTGTTCCCCTCCCCCCCCCCCAATTTCTGAAGAAAGACCATCACAAGAAACTGTTCATTTTCTATGTAAGGCCAGGGTTCTCTAAGACTTCCTGGGTGTAATTAAGCGGCTGTATTTACTTCTTGATGTGGGGAACAATGGTCTGACTCCTTGAAGAGGTCAAGTGGGATTTATTTTATTGTGTACAGAGTTGGAGCAGTAGAGGATGTGTCATCACAGTACGTGGACATTCCTTTGCCATTTCTTTTCACCCACCCACCCACTCCCAATGTCAGGTCTAGGTTGAAAATTAATTTTTCCTCTCTGATTTACTCCTTTCTTGGGATCATTGCTACAAAACTATTAGGTAATACCCTGCTGCAAGGAAAATAAGTCCCGAGAAAAATATGCAGTGCATGTATGCCTTCCCCCGCCCTCAAATTACTTGATTGCAGCAGGCTCACTTTTTGATTAATGCAATTTTGCATAAGGTAATATGACACGAGTGTATTGCTTTTCAGTAATTATTCAATGGAGTTAATATGGCAGACTTCTTGAAGAAAAATTAGAACCATGGCGTCTCATTTCTCTAAATCCCCAGCACTGTTCAGTAGGGTAACAATAATAATTATGTATAAATAAATAAATTTCTTTTATCAATGTTCACTTGGGTTTGAAACAACGGGCAGCTTCATCCCCATCCAGAGCTCTAGCGGCTGTACTTTTTAATTAGCAGTGTTCCGAGGGGCAGGGATGATTCCATGTGCAGCTTTGTCATGCTGCAGTTTGGGAGACTGACACAGTGGTTTTTATAACAAGGATCTTTACAGTCTAATCATCGTGTGAAATTATGTGTGCTTGTTGGCTTTTCTTTCCCGGCTACTTTTGGATTAGAGCCTAAGACCAAGAAGCAAAGGGGTAGACTGTTCTTCCTGAAGCAGCCTGGTTTCATGTGAGCATCACTTCAACCCGGCAAGACACCGTTCTGTTTAACTAGCCCTTGCTCACGGGTCCCACGCCTACTATTACATTTCCTTGCCCATGATACATGCTTCACAGTGCATTTTTCTTGCTAATCATGGTTTAGCAAACAAGGAAGGAGAGGGCCCCGTTTTATGAAACTTTCTGATGAGTGATGTTCAGTTTATTTCTGTCTTTAGTGTACTAGAATGTACAATTGCTCTAAAGATAAATAAAAGATTCAGCCGAGTGCCACTGGAGAGCAGCGCAGCATGTCTCTGGCATGGCTTGAGACTTATCTGATTTGGATTTGTATACCTCATGGGGAATGGCAAAATATTGGAACAGACGGCTTGATATTTCCGAAGAATATAGTGGGCTTTATTAGCACCAGTTTCACTCCCTGACTGACGGCTTTTTCAAATTTTTTATCTTATTAATCCGTGCTACTGTATGTAAATGTTATTCCTCTCTGCATAAGGGAGGCAACCAGCGATTTGTAATAAATGCCTATGAGTGCCTGAGGCTGCACTTAAACTTTAAAACATCTATTATTAAGTTGCAAAAAAACACTGTAATGGCCAATAGTGACCTCATAGGAATTTTAAACTGTGGTCTGCTCTTCTGCATTAAAAACAAAAAAATTGCCTCCAGTTAGAATTATGAGCAATGCTATTTTAACAGCTGCATTTTGATTATTAAAGTGTGTTTTACAACTGAATTACAATGCTTTTATGGACTCTAGGTATAAGATTTAAAAAGGTCATTAAACATAGTCGGGTTTTGTCACAGTGGGTGTCACTGTATACAATGGACACTACACAATCTATTTTATGCCACCACACTTAGGATTTCAAATAGGATTCAAGAACATTTTAGTTTGTTTAACCATGTAGATGACTATAGACCTCTCAAAGACAGTGACAGTTTGCAGTTAGAGATGACTACTTTCATTATTATTTTATTAATTTGACAAGAAGCCCTACAGATTTTCAGTGTATCACTGATCCATTTGTCCCAGAAATAATTAAAATCGCAGCCTGGAGCAACAGACAACAGATATACTTCTGGCAAATTAATGTTCAAAAATACATCGCTTGTACTGTAGCCAACCCTTTAGTCTTGTGACACTTCTACATTTTCTTCCTCTGATCATTTGTGGGCTCGTTGACAATAGATATTGACCTCAAGTGTAGATTTTCCAAATGCAGGACCTTACACTCATTGATCCCTTATGTCGGGTGCTGGCTACTGTATGCAATGTTTATATCTCTAGACACAGAATCCAGAATGGAGTTGCAGAGATTTCTCAGGACTCCCACAGGCAGCTCAGCAAAGCAGTAAACATAAACTTCAGTTTGCTTGGACCCTGCCTGTTAAGCTACTTCCCTGTCAATTTTTAATTTTCTTTTCATTAATTTAGCATCGTTGTATGCCTATGCTGAACTGGAGTCTTTGCCATCAGTGGTACCAGCTTCTGGGTGCCTGCTTGTCGATGGGGACATGGGGATGGTGTGTGATAAGGAGCACAGAATCCTCCAAATATTTGACAGAATGTCACAAAGGATTGTATTTGCATGTAGTAGGCTGGTAGGACATGATGATTAGTGTGCGGTGCGTTGCTGGCTCTGCGTATCCAGCGCAGACGGTTCAGGTCTTCTGCATAGCTTTGAATAGTGTATATGTACTTTGAACATATCTGTGACGAGCAAAGCTGTCATTCTGTTGAAAAAAAAAATGTAGCTGCAGAATTGACAATGCCAGCTTAATTTTTTTAAAAAAGAGGACATCTCCTAAATAATTATTATCATGCTAATAGCATTTGTATTCTTTTGTGTATAATTAAGATCTGCCTGTCTAAGCATGAAATGGGGTTGAGATCATGAATGAGGGTGCTATCCTTAACCTATTTAGTAAATCAGTTTTAATTTGGCTTTCTTTAGGTAGAATCATAACAATAGTCTGTTGTATACAAAAATCCATAGTTTCTGGCTGTAAACAGTCATAGGAATATAATATTTAGCAAAGCTTCCCATGAAATTAAAGAAGCCCCTCCTGTGAATACTGTGTTGAATAAAAAATAATTCAACAATTATAGATGTCTCTCATTTTATTAACCCTTCATTTCCCGGAGTGATAAATGCTGCAGCTGTTCTTATTCTGACCTCTTTAGCTTGGGCATGTGATTCTTTTTTCTTTTTATGTAATAGAAATTAGTTTGATATTCATGTTCCACCTACTTCCAAGAGAATTTGAGGCAGAAAATAAGCTAAAATACAGTGGAAAAAGAAGCCATTTCAGTTTAGAGCATAACAGGTTATGTAATTTAATGATCACAAACTGGTTTGGAATACACTGTGCTGTTTTGTTCCCTTAGAAATAGTAATATCTGTTATTGGTGCTTTTTTTTTCTTCTGTAATTTCATAGTTAATACCTAGGCAGGCAATTATGCTAAAAAAATTATCCTTGTCATTTGACAAGAGGTATTCTTTATCTTCAGGGTACTCAGGCTTCTTAAACCTATCCCATCTCCTCCCCAACCTGACTGTAAGCATTTGCATGCTGTGATATGTAAGGTGATCGGAAAACACCCCTATTTATCAATTATGAGGGAGCACAGGCTGCTCGGATCTGATCAAGCAGCTCCTTGGCAAGAGGACCCTCTGAGGGGGCGGGGCGGGGGAGAGAGGAAGGAAAGGAGAGAGCGAATGGCAACAGGAGGGAGTGGGAGCTGCCTTGATACGTCTGCTTTGTCTGCCCGCTGAGGCCCACTTGCCAGGCTTCCCACAGCTTTTCTGGTGTTGTGCACACAGGCGGGCCCCTGCCATTTGATTTTTTCCATCCATATTTTTGGTGATCACACTGTTTTTCTATGAATCTGTATTTGTTTTTCAGTTGTCAGCAAATATGTTCTGCGTATCTGTGCATTGTGGGCACTGTGCTGGGGGCCTAGCATCGTGCAACCCCCCCCCCGGGATGCATAGAAGGCAAGCCTAGGAAAGACCTCTTTTCTCTTCTTAACATGAGCAAAGCAACTTCACCCGAGAGTATCAATTAAAAATAAGTAGAAAAATATAAAATAAATGCCAAGTAAATGAAATCATGCTCATGAAATTGTTGCCTCTGTAATGTCTAGCATGTCATAATTTACTTAATAAATAATCTATAACAATTAATTGTTGATTATGAAGAAGACGATGCTGCAGCTGCTGCTGCTGCTGCTGTTGCTGCTGCTGCTGATAAAGCACAGGTGTCATGTAGGACATCAGCCGAGCTCAGAGACAGGCTCTACTGGAGTAAGTTCTTCTACACTTTAGGAAACACTCAGCATTTGAATGGGTTTCCTGCTGCCTGGTAGAACTTCTTCTAGTCTGTCCAAGCCTCCTACTCTCCTTAATCCTGATTCTTTCTCTATTTTTTATTCTATTCACTGCCCAACTTGCTGTTTACTAGATGTAAACACTGGCTTCCCTTTTGCTGGAGTGTAAGCTTCCTGTGAACAGGGTATTGTGATTTCCTTTCTGGTAAATTCCAGGCTCATTAAGAGTGTGGGACTGAGATTAATACATAGATTTGAACTTTGGCTGGATGGCTCATGGCTTGTCTGACTTGCCAGCCTTTGTCAGTCTCTTTTTCTCGCTTATATTCCCCATTAGGAAAGAAAGATTGCCAGAGTTGGTGGTCTGCAGAACCATATAGAAACTACTATAGAGCCACTTTGTCTGCACAGAGTCCAGTTCTCTGAGACACAGTCTTCCTGAGAAGTCCCTCAGGGATGCGCAGTGGCCCGCAGAAGAGTCATCGGGCAGATTAAGCAGTGTGTGAGTCCTTCACTGGGCTCCACTTCAGGCAGACTTTCAGCCCAAATACATTTTAGTTTGTTGAGGTCATGAAGCTTTCTGTACTATACCGGTTGTGAGAAATTTGATGAAGTGCTGTTTGAACCCTGCACAATGCTGGACAAACAATAAATGCTATCCAGTGAGTTACTACCTCTGAGTGTTGCTATGGGTTTATGGCTGTTATTTATCTCAGGAATAATGTGTTATGATGCATAAAATATTACATCACAAAATTTAAAATTGCTTGGTACATGCTAAGTTCTCACTCTTTCTGCCTCTGTTTACCGAATCACTTCCTTAGTTTATGTCACCTCGTAACCTGTGCTGTTTATTTTTTAAATGTTTATTTTATCATTATTGTGTGTGCATGTGTGTGCGATGTGCATAGGAACACAGGTAACAGTGAGCACCTGGTGATCGAACTCATGTCCTCAGGCCTGTTCAGAGAGTATTTTACTCATGACTTAAATACCTATTTGGTACCCAAACTATCATTAGAATGTATTTGGAAAAAAACAAAACAAAACAAAAAAAAACCAAAAAACCACAAGTAGCCAGTTTTGGAAATATTGAGAGATTAAAAACAAATTTTACTTTAAAATAAAAAACAAAAACCTTTTCTCCTCTTCACTACTTAAGAATATCAATAGTAAGAGATGTAAAAAATTTTTTTTGACTTGGATGAAGGCTAATAGAGGAACGGAGAGGAAAATCTATTCAAACCATTTGTTATTTTTCATTTTAAATTTTTATGCTCTTGAGTAAGTAGCTGGTGTTTCAAAATATAACCTAATTTTCCTTGTCATGTGTATTTTCTTATACATTTATGTTAATGTATATTTATATCTTCACACCTCTTCATAGATATGCAATGAATATCTCAAAATTGAATATAAACTTTCAGGAAAATATTATAACATAGAAGGGTAATATTTTGAGAAAGAGGTGATGTGGTAAAGTTATAGAAAACACAACATTATAATAAAAATGAAGGTGTTATAAAATTAAATAGACAAGATATAATAGCATTTAAGTATAGAAATTAAGTTTCATATAAGTATCTAATTAAAGGTATTTAATTTTATGGATAATTAATATAAAATGGATAATTAATGCAAAAATTTGTGCCAAATAATTAAATTTAATTTAATTATATACTTTTTATAATACATGATCATATATTTATGATCAATTAAAAAATCAAATCTAAAAAAAAGAGCCAATAAGAACTATCTCTATAGAATTTATGTTACCATTTATAGGCAAGAGTATAGGAAAATGATCTCAGAATTAAAAGCAAAGAGGACACAGAAAAGTGAGGTGAATTTGATGGTATGATAATGGAATTTTGGTTTATTTCAAACATTTATAAAAATCCCTCCTCACAGATGTGCCTGGGGAAATGGCTCAGAGTTAGAGTGCTTGCCTAACAAGAATGAGGTCCTAGGTTCAGTCTACAGCCCTGCAGAAGATTGAATTCCAGATAAATATTTCCAATTTCTATGAAAGATAAAATGCTATTGCTTAACCATGCCTGTTTAATAGAATGGCAGTACTAGGTTCTCCAATAGGACCTATGTACCAACCAGCCATAGATTATTTGGCATGGGATATTTTTCACTGAGCAAGCTTTAGATAAAATCAAGAAGTGTTTGGCCACCCCTCTAACATTCATGCCTCTATTGCACTGGTGGATGTCTCTCAAACCCTATCCGAGAAACTTGTATTTACAGTAGACTTCGATTATACAGAAACCCACACTAGAAGGTCAAAAGATGGCAATCAGAGGTCATGGAGTGTTCAGCCCTAAATGGTTCATCTCCAAAATACTTCTGCCCATAGAAGTTCTAAGATCACAGAAGAAGGGCCAGCTCAAAGGTAAAAAATAGCCAGTGGTAGTATATGTTTCTAGCAGAGTAGTATTTTCTGGAAAAGCCAGTGTAGTTATACACTGGAACTCACAGCAACTGATACTGCAGGAACCAAACACACACAATAAGCTGAGAAAATCCTAGCATTGATGGGGAGGGAGGCGGGTCTTATCCCATCTCAGGAGCTATTGACAATTGATGGCTGCTGGAGTGGGAGAGGGTTCCTTATGGCATGCAGGCCCTACATCCACCCACACACATTCAAGCCACACTAAGTTGATGAGAGGGGGTGGGGGAAAGGCACTCATGAAGTTGGAAGAGTCAGAAGGTGGGAATAGGGGAGAAATTGAAAGGAAGGAATGATGTAAAGCAGTTATGGTCCAAAAGCATTACACACAGGTATGAACAGTAAATGAATTAAGTGGAAAATATTGTACCAATAGAAAAACAGAAGTCTTAAGGGATGGTCAGGAAAACAGACTTATGCTGGGATCATGTTTCCAGAGACTCAGTGTACTTCCGCCATCACCTTAGATACCCTTGTAAAAGTAACACAGCAAGAAGAAAATAAAAGTTCTATTGTATTTGTATGGTTTAACTAGAGTGCACACTTGGGGAGTCTTTGCAGAGCCTACCCCAGGAAAAAGATTTGTACATATGCCATGTGGAGGAGTTCAAAAGCAAGAACTAGATCCTGTTTCCCAGGTCCTGTGACTCCTCAACAGGACTCTGCTTCTTGTCTGCAGAGATGCATGTGGAGAGAGAAAGTTGCAAAGAAAGTGAAGCAATGACAGTGTGGAGTGCCATGTCAGGAACTGCTCAGGCTCAGAGCTTCAGGACAGCAAGAGAGCCATAGGCAAAGCTTATGTTTGGAAGCCTCGTTCATGTTCCTTCGTACCTGACAACAGCTCCCTGTGCACACTAGCTGGCCAGGGAGACACCTGCCTTCTCCATGATAGACAGCATTCTAGAAAAACGCTAAGTGACACAAACGCGCAAAAGTAAAAAACAGACAAGGAGTCCCTACAGAGACACTGTCTTAAAAAGAGGAAAATGTAGCGTTTCTGGACGGAGTCTCCCTTCACCACACTGAAATACTAGGACACATGGAAGTTAAAAGTAAGCAGAGGGGTGCTGTTGGTTCCCGTGTCCTTATTTTTTTACTTTTTTAGAGCAAATCCGAAGAGATGCGATACAGGAATTCAGGAAATGAAAATGTGATAAAAGGAATGAAAAGTGAACTAAGAGAACCCCTGAGGGGTGGAGCAGAGGCGGAGAGGGAGGGGCAGACGGGAGGGAGACAGAAGAAAACAGGGAAACTCGGGCAAGTGCTGGACTTTCAGGCAGGGACGGACTGTGAGAGCACTGCCCGCAGCACAGAGAAGAGTGAAAAAGACAGCAAAGGAAATGAACTAAGCAGAAAGGTAATGAGGGCCCGGCTCCCATATGCTTATTTGAATTCCGTATGGAAGAAAACCTGGTACTAATGCAGTGATTAATTAAGGATACAATTTGATGAAATTCACTTCAAAGGAAACAAATAAATCTATGCGTTGAAGGGGCATACATCCCAGAAACCTTGGCCCATTTTAGGCAGTAAATATCAAACATATCCTCACAAAAGTACAGGCTTGAAGCAGAAAGGCAAAAAAAGAAAAAGAAAAAAAAATCATTGACACACTTATAATGGATTTAAAATCAGGCTGGTTCCAAACTTCTCCACAGCAAACTTGAGCTTCCATAGATAATACAATTCAGTCTATAGAACACTTACAAAAGTATGAAAAAAGGATCAAAACAATAAAACACCTGTTTCAAACACTCCAACAGCAGTGACCTTCTGTGGGCATGCTGGAATTCTGATGGAGCTAGATGGAGGGGCGCAAAAGAAGGCTGATCCCCTGCCAGAGGCTCTAAAAGTCACCACACACAAACTACACTCTGAAAAGTCAGTGTGGGTGAGGGTAGAGAATGTTAGTCTGTTCTCTCTCTGTCTTCTCTCTGTCTCTCTGTCTCTGTCTCTCTCTCTCTCTCTCCCTTTCTTCCTTCCTTCATTTCTTTCTTTTCTGCCAAGTACATCCTTGTACAGATAATATACAAACAAAATACTGATAAAAAATCAAATGGAAGTTAAAAGAAGTATGATGTTTGCAAGTTGATGAGCACAATCTGCTGATAAATTAACTTATAAAAGAATAATCACTTGATATTACAAAAAATGAATACAAAAAACATGGCTGGGGATGTAGCAGGAGAGTAGAGAATTTGCTTACCATGTATTATGTCCTGTATTTGACTATTAGCCTCTGCATGTATGAGCGTATTTGTATGTTTATATATGTATGTGTGCCTCTGTGTGTGTATATGTCTACATATGTGCGTATGTGTCTGTGTGTGTGTGTGTGTGCTTCTGTGTATGTGGCTTTGTGTGTGTATGTGTGTGTGTGTGTGTGCCTCTGTGTATATGGCTTTGTGTGTGTGTGTCTGTATATGTTTATGTATGTGTGTGTGCCTTTGTGTGTGTGTCTGTATGTGTGTATGAAATGTATAGTGTCCCACCTCAGATGTCATCTACTTTTTATTTATTTATTTTTTTTTGTATAAGATGTCTCACTGGCCTAGAACTCAGCAGTTAGGTGAGGATGGCTGATCAATTAATCCCATAAATCTAACTGTCTTACTGTACCCAGCATTTGGGACTGCAATCTTGGGCTCTCCTGAGTTTTATGAGCCTTTGTGCTTGCAAGGTAAGTGCTTTGCCAACTGAGTGAGAGCTCCATGAGTGTAACACCATGGCTTTCTGAGGATAAGCATATCAGGTAAATACTCTCAAAATCAGAGGCCAGTGGATAGGACACAACAGGATAGCTACAATCATTAAATCCCACTCTTAAATATTTAGAACTATAAATGTATAAAAAGATCTCATGGACACAAAACACAACCCCAAACACCTGGAACAAAATGTATACTATTCTGACATAAATAAGAGAAAATATGATCCTCAAGGAAATGGTGGAAAGTGTCTAACCTGCACCCAAGGACCACATGTAACACAGTAGTTAGGCATGTGGCTCAGCGCATTTGTAGACAACAAAGGAATTCTGCAAAGTCAAAACACTGGACAGCCCAGAATGTCATCGAAACTTGATGATTAAGACACTACCCATTCAAGCTTTTATCATGGACCACACCCATTCCATACGGCAGAGTTGTTGGTTGGCCAACAGTTGTGTTGTCCTGTGCAGTAGGAGATGTTTAGCAATAGCTCAAGATTATTCTTTCTTGGTGCTAAATAGAACAACCTTGTCCTTTTTAGTCAGGATGAATCAAAGTGTTCCTAGACAACGTCACATATCACCAGGTCATAGATAAGACGAAAGAGCCTGTTTAAAAAAAAAAAGGCACGAACAAGTAAACAATGTGTTTATATCTAAATGTAAAGAACATGTTTATATCCAAATGTAAACAATAATGATGGGTGGTGACATGCTACTGAGGACCAAGGAAGAGCAGAGACACAGGAAGTACTTAAGACAAGAAAAACCTTGTAACACTGAAGAATGAAACCTGGGATGAAGATATAATTGTTATAATTTTCTATTCCACTAATACCATAGTATCAACATGTAAAATTATGATATAAAAAATAGAAACAACAGTTATTCAACTCATTGTATGAGGGGTAAAATGTAAACCATGCAATTCCTGTTCATACAAATAGAAACATTGTTCCCTAATAACTAGGAACTCTTAACCTCTTGTTGCTTTAAGCAACTGAAGGAAACACACCTGCACACACACATAAGCAGCAAAACACAGCCTGCTCCTTATCACAAGGCAGGAAAATGAAAATTATGGGAAAACAGAAAATCAAATTTGGTAGTCCCTAGAGAAAAATGTCTTAACTTGAGGTCTAAAGAGGAAACATAACCCAAAATTTTAGAACATATTTAAGAAAATAACTGCTTTTTATAAGTTGATGGGACCTAGTAGAAACAGTATTAACTCAAACCCATAGCCTCACCTCCTTATATAGAAAAATGCAAGAAAGGACAACAGAAATACAAGGAATAAGAAAAATAAAATAAAATTTAGTGAATTAGAAAAACTTTAGATAGAAATTTCAATAGGTAAGCCTTTACCTAAGGTTTTCCAAATAAAAGTAGATACAGAAGAAAAATAAGAATAGTCGAACAAAAATGTGGGAAAAGAAGCACGAGTCCTCCTAACTCCTGGGTGATTTGCACAATTTTTTTTTAAAAAATAGGTAAAATATTTTTCTGTGCTATATTCTAGAAAAGTCATAAAATGTCTTTAAGGCATATTCTGTAGAACAAGCAGAAACAAGACCAGTTAACTCTGTGGATTCAAAAATGATTGCAGTGTTACTTAAACTAAATTTTAGAATATAAGTAAAAGGAAAATTCCAAAATGTATTTTAAAAGGAACCACACTGTAAAGCAGCAGCAAGAGTAAAGGCTAAGGTGAGACAAGAGGAAGTAACTGTACTCACAGAGCTTAGCTTTAGACACACAGACACCGTCCATGGCTTTATAGAGTTTTTGATTGCTTGGTTTGTTTTTATTGCTGTTATTTTTTGTTTCTTGTTTTGAGGTGGGGTCTCATTGTGTAGACTAGAGTCACCTCAAGTTCATGGGACACCTCCTGCTTCAGCCCAGCAAGCACAGAGATGTCAGGCATTCTCCATTCCCTGAATCTTCTCCGGTGTCTGAAGTTTGTAGGTGTATGCTGGGACTGGGTTACTAAGTCATTGACCTGATTATAGTATTTTATTTTCAAGCTCTCTACTATTCATAAAAGCAATCCAATTGTTAATTATGGTTCTAGACCAAGATCCCTCTGGTCCATTCTAAAACTTAAAGAATATGAGGATCTGGCTCCAGCATTATATTCAAAGAAAGTCATATCTTAAAATGGTTCAGCATAATGATAAGTAATACCAAGCAAACAAATTTTTTGTAATTACTTTGGAGATACTTAAAAGGCATGTGTCACAATTTAATACCACTCTTGATTTTATAATATTTCATAGCATAGTCACCACATGCCACAAAGCCCATCAAATTTATAAATACCATTTTTTATGTTGGAAACAAGTGAAGGATGTCCACCATCAGAGTTTGCTATAGGTAGGTAAACGAACCATTGCAATTAGAGAAAGAAAAATATGATAATGTAAAAATGGAAAATTTTTATTACCTTAAAATAATATGTCAATTTACTTTAACAAAGAAAATACATGAAAATTATTAAAATAGTAAAAAAAATTAGGGAATTAATATGCAGATGAAAAAAATTTTCTTTTTTTATTAGATATTTTCTTTATTCACATGTAAATTTCTCCTTTCCCAGTTTCCCTCCAAAAAACAAACAAACAAACAAAAACGACAAGAACAAACCCCTGTTGCCTCCCTCCTCCTCCTGCTTGCCACCCCACCCTCTCCCACTTATTGGCCCTGGCATTCCCCTACACTGGGCACAGAACCTTCACAGGGCCGAAGTCCTCTCCTCCTTTTGATGATTGAATTTGCAATTCTCTACTATACACGTGCTGCCAGAACAATCAGACCCACCATGTGCAGTCCTTGGTTGGTGGTTGAGACCCTGGGAGCTCTGAGGGTACTAGTTAGTTCATATTGTTGTTCGTCCTAAGGGGCTGCAAAATCCTCACTTCCATAGGTCCTTTCTCTAACTCCTTCATTGGGGACCTTGTACCCAGTTCAATGGATGGCTGTGAGCCTCTACATCTGTATTAGTCAGGTACTGTCAGAGCCTCTCAGGAGATAGCTATATTTAGGCTAGCTTGTCCTTCCTTTAGTCTCTGCTCCATAGTTAATCTCTGCAACTCCTTCCGTGGGTACTTGGTTCCCCCTTTTAAGAAGTTGTTTCTATCAACAAACAACAGGTTAAAAGGAATGCTGAGAGAAAACTTTGTGTTAACATAATAAAAGGTAGAATGTATAGATTAATTTGCAAAAAATATAAAACGTGAATACCACAAACATTCTGAACAAATGGAAAAACTTAGCATGTTCTTGGATGGAAAAACTCAACATCATTAACATGCTAATCTTCCCTGAGCTTATTTATAAATTCAACATGATCTTGATAAAAATACATCTTTACCCATCACCACACTCGACAACTTGGTTGTATAATTCATATGAAAATTAACAAGAATAGCCTGGAAATTTGTTAAAAATATGACCAATAATTATGAGTTAGTTATGATTATGGAAAATGGATATGGTGTGTCAGAATTTAAAAATATACAAACATAAGTGTATGTCTGTGTGTATGTTCATTTGTATATGTGTATATATGTGTGTGGGTCTCTCTGTGTGTGTCTATTTGTGTGTGTATGTCATGTATATGTCCATGTATATGTGTGTGTGTTTGTTTGTGTGTTCATCAGTGTGCTCTGTATGTGTGACTTTTGTCCTCTGGATGTTTAAATAACTAGAAATGATTTTCCCATGTGAGGGCTCCTATAATCTATCTAGTCTTTGGGAGAGTAGGGAGAGGATCATTCATTGAGCATGTTTTTATAGATCTTAAAGTTTGAATCAAGCAATTAAATTAATATATTTACATTGGTAAGCAAAATAAACTATTTAAAGGAAAGTGTGCAAAGTCCATAACTTGAAACAAATTAAGGCAAGAACAATTTTTATACATTACAAGTTCTTAGGATATATATTTAGCCACTGTTAAAAGTACTTTATAAGCATTATTTAACTTAAGCCTCAAATATAAAACATTATTTAAGACATCTTAGTTCTTTGTTCAATTTTTTCTCCAAATACCCGAAAATTACCATTATTCCTTTTAATTTCATGAATGAAGCAATACGTGATTTAGAAAGAAGCTAGTGTTTATTACCATTTTATGCAATTGTGCTATGTCATTTTTATAAATATATCAAAATATTTTCCTTCATTTCATTTCCCTCCGATCAAGTCCCTTCATTTCAGATCATTTTTAAAAGGTTTAATGCCTTTCTACTGGTTCATTATGTAAGTTGTCAATTTACTACTGAAGCATTATAGCAAAATTATTTGCATGTAACCCATTTTATTATTTCCAACCCAGCAGGAAGCCATCAATTTACTGACAAATTTCTTTGCTCTGATAGGTATAGAGGATGGCAGTCATCAAGAGAATGCCTGTCACTAAGCATACAGATCTGGATGTCACCTTGATAGGTTCTGTGACTTCTTCTCACTACTTACAGCATGGACATCCCATTTTCCATGTTAAAGATCAAACCTAAGGCTTTGTACATGGTAGGTAACCTTCCTACTGGTGAGCTTCATCCCTATCTGAAAGTGTACATTTTAAGAAACTCATCCAATTTGTAAGAGCAATATCTCAAGTAATGACATGAGAATTGCATCATAGTTCAAATAAAACATTGCAGTAGTACCCAATTAAAGCTACTCAGTTGATCCCGGTGTCAGTGGCACGTTCCTGCTACCTGCCTCAATGCTTTATATTCCCGAATGGGACATACATACACACACACACACACACACACACACACACAGCCTTTATATTATTAAGCCTAAATAAGCTCAATGGTTGGGCCACTCCCTAACCTATGCATGGCTAATCCACTTTATGAAATTCCCTAGTTATTACTTACTTAAACCCACATTCAATCTTCGCTGCCGAGGACCCAGGCGTGCAACCCTCTTGGGATGTGATTCTGGGCACTTGCATGGCAGCTATGGTCTCTGTCTTCTGCTCCTCTCAGGCATGGTGTCTCTCTTCCTTCCCAGGGATGGCAGCTCTCCCTTCCTCTGTTCTCTATTCCTTGCCCGAATCATAAAAGTTCTTCCCTGTCCACCCATTGGCTGTTGGCATCTTATTTACCAATCAGAAACAACTGGGAGCAGGCTCCCTCAGTCTTATGTGCAGGATACTACAAACAGGTTTTTGGGGAACACAACATGAGAATGCAAGCAGCTACAAAAAATATTTAAAAATCTATGAGATACTATTTAACAGATATTTAGTGAAATGATATAGAAAATTAGCTACTCTATAATTTACTACTATCTCTAAATATACTAAATATATAGACAAGACTATGATTTTATGAATAAAATTAATTACATCACCTAATTCATAAGGTTGTAGTGTAGATTACTATCAACAAAATTTTGCAATACTGCTTGACACTTAGTAAGTGTTCCACACATGAAAGCTACTATCTCTATAATAGTAAAAATTCTACTTGTTTCAGACAATTTTGGGAATGCTGTGACTCTAGTAATACTTTATATAGCAGTGGAGTAATTCAGCAGGTTAACTATGTCAGTAATTAATTAATAAATGTGATGTAGATAAATGGCCACAAAAAGAAGAACACAGGAAGAAGAATGAATAAATAGATGGAAGGATAATGGGTCTCCACTGTGGTACTCATAAATGAAGTGGTGGGTGTATATAAAGTGAGTGATGCGTGGCAATCCCAAAGATAGAAGTTTTCTAGTGGGTGCAGAAGAAGCAAACCCCACTCCACACGACCAGAAAAATGTACAGGGCATCCTAATATTCAGGTGGAACAATTTTTTATACTTTCCTACTTCAACCCTTGAAAGTGCAACATGCCATCTCAGGATGCCAAGTGGTAATACTTCAAAGTGATTATTTTATTTGAAAGCTATCTGTCTAGCTCTATCTCATAATAATTTCCCTCCATTAAAAGGCAAAAGACAAAAGGATTATAACAATTTGTGCAAAGTATAAAAGATAGAATGAGTATCTTTCCATGATTTAGAAGGATTAGCCCGGGAACATTTTGATTGGACTCACTTGACTGCACTTGCTACAAATTCCAATTTTAAGACACAAAGGACAGAGGTGAATGATCAAAATGTAAGATGGCATCTGGAGCTTCTTCAGGAAAGTGAGTACCAGAATCACAGCTGGAATTAGTGTCTGACTCCACTATTAAATCTGTATGTGTGCAAGGCCTATGTGTGTGTGTGTAATGTCTTCGTGTACGTGTGCATATGTATATGCACATGTATGTGTATGTATATACTATATGGAGTATATATTTCAAATCATATGGACAGGCAGTTTTACAAAATTATATGCACTTGACCCTTTTTATTATGCCAAAACCAATAGAGTCACCAATTAGGATTAGTTGACACAAATCTTTGGACTCTTCCACTGTGCATCCACTATCTGTTTGATGGAGAGTATGGGACTTTAGGATGATGACTGAACACAAACATACACACAAAACCAAATCCAAGTAACTGCAGTCAGTTTAGAAATCTGTAAGTTTTATGAACTACATCATTGCACGTGTTGTTCTCTGGATCTCACTATCAGTTCTAGTCTTGGCAAAATGGAAGCTCTCCATGGTCCAACTACTGCAGCTGGCTGCTCTCTAATACCCCAGCAGCAGCCTTATCCCAACTTAATATGAGCTTAATATGTGTTTCTTAATATGAGCTATTTGGAATATGCAAGTACAGGACCCCCTCAGTCTGGCTTGGTGACTGTCTACCTTTTCACCTTCCCAGACAAAAGTTAGCCAGTAAGCTAATGACCTAAGAATAAGAAGAATTAGGTTTTCTTTGAGCACCAGACAGTCCTTCCCCTTGTTACATGAACAAGTCCCTCTGTAACACTCAATATCTGTGTGATGGTTTGTATATGCCTGGCACAGGGAGTGGCATTATTAGGAGGTGTGGCCTTCTTGGAGTAGGTATGCCATTTTGGGCATGGGCTTTAATACCCTCAACCTAGCTGCCTGGAAACCAGTCTTCTAGAAGCCTTCAGATGTAGATGTAGAACTCTCAGCTCTTCCTGCACCATGAGTGCCTGGAGGTTGCAATGCCTTGATTATAATGGACTGAACCTCTGAACCTGTAAGCCAACCCAATTAAATGCTGTCCTTATAAGAGCTATCTTGGTCATAGTGTCTGGTCATAGTGCTCACAGCAGTAAAACCATAACTAAGACAACCTGCATATTGATTTTAATATTTACACCAAAGTTGTATGCCTGCTCTAGGCACTATATGTGATGGTCGATTTTGTGATAGGAAAACCTTCATCTATATTCCTTCTTAAATGATCATTTACAGTTTTGCTTCTTATAATATACACACTGTATTTCTACCATTATATATGTACAATCTAATATAGTAGGACAGTGTCTGAATTTATAGTGTATGCAATGTAAGTATGAGAAAATATTTGGCTTTGGGAATACGTTAATCAGAAAATGTAAAGAGCACCACTATATTAGAAGTAGATTTTTATTTTGTTTTCATTTTTCAGCAGTGATTGTCAAATTTCTTTTGAGAGTGAAGTTAGCAGGTATTAACAAAGAGGACTATGTAACTGGGACAACAAATATTCCACAAGTCAAGAAAGTGGAACAAGGACTGTGGAAGTCTCGATATTCCTCTGAGAATATTGGGGTGTAACAAGAAAGAATTTGGCAGTATTCAGATAAAAATGCTTGCGCCCTAGCCCACACTCACAGATTTCACAGTCACACCATAGGATGGTGGAGAACCATGAACCTTGATTAGAGAGAGGGTAGAGGACACCGAGGGCATTGGCTAGAGCAGCCAGGAGTCCTTTGGAGCCGTGTCCCATGGGATGTAGTGTTCAAAGGGAAGTGTCTGCTTCCCTATTGTCTCCACGTGTTCCTTTCTGTCCTTGCTTTACACTTCAGGCTCTAAGCTCAGGAGATGTTTGGAGAGGAGCAAGGCCTGAAATTCCCAGAGCACAGTGGAAGGGTCTGGATGACAGTCTAGAAGTCATTCAGGTTTTATGAGTCCGGCCCTTGCCCTCCTCCATCCGTACCAAAGGCTGAATGGCTTGCTGCACTTCTAGAAAAACAGAAGGGCTCCTGCTATGTAGAAAAGAAGTGTGCATGAATCTGCAGTTATGTGTTCTTAAATTCCCATAGATGGTCAAAAGGGCCCTTCCAAAGGGTCAGCTTATAAATCTATATAGCTTTGATTTTTATTTTAAAGATTATGTTAAAGAAAAGACAGACAAGAAAGGACTATACACAGTCCTTGAAATATGTAAAGGCTAGAATGTCACAAAAGCATGTCTTCAATTTTGATCGAGCTGTAAATTTATGTAATTGATAAGAGAGAGAAGTAAAAGCACTTCAGTATAAAACCCAACGTTTCTATTTATTTTTATTTTTATTTTTATTTTATTTTTTGTGAGTAGAGGAAAAGTAAGTTGCTAGTTGTTTTTGCCAAATAATTATCTATTATTAACAAGGAAACTGTATGTCAACAAATGCGCTGGACAAACACCCACAGCTTAGGTCAAAGTAAGAGATTGTTGATTTCTGATTTTTTTTCAAGCTCAGGAACATTTTTTTTTAAAAAAAACAACAAATGAAAATATCAGGCCATCTGTAGGATTCCAGCATCATTCCAGCCTCCTCTCTAGCAACCGGGACTGCCAGGATGACTTCAACCTTGCTCTGGACCCAGACTTGCTGCAAATTTAGATACTGGCCTTCTTAGAAGCCCCTACATTCCAACCAGTGAATATGAATACAAGCCCAGAGGAAGGAGTTCCACTGATGTCTAGCAACCTCAAGATGCACAGTTACCTTTTCAAGTCCCACCGGGGACAAAGAACAGACGCTATGGAGACTTCCAGATTTTGTTAAGTATGATTCATCATCTACTGACTTTTCATAAACCTATCTGGCCAGACACATTGTTTTACAGAGAGAAACACAGATTTGGATGGGGTTTGAATGTCCTGGCATTCACTGTAAGACATTGTAGTCATGAGTCAGAGGTGCAAAGATTTTGTGCCCAAACGTCTTAGTTTCATTCCCATGGGAGACAGCTCATTGCTGAATCTGATCATTGGGATGTTTTGTTGTTGTTGTTGCTGTTGTTTTTGTTTTTGATTGTTTGGTTGTTTTTTTTTTTTTGGTCTGCTTTGTCATGATAAAGAATTACCAAGTTTGTGAAGAATAAATTTATGATGTAAGAGCACATATCCCTTGGCACCCACCTACCTTTGATATAATAGTTGATTGGTAGGTTTAAAATCATTTATTTGGTTTAACTCATGCAATAACCTGTTTCTTTTCCTCATTGACTGACAGTGACCTATAATCCAATTCATCATTCTCCTCCCCACCCATTATTTCTATGGGAGAAAATTGGTTATATCCATATAACACAGAGAGCTGAAAACCTGCTTATGCTTGTGACTTGCATAAAGATTTTTCTCTCCTCTTAGCAAGCAAGAGTGTAGTAAATAAATGGAGCATAGGAGAGGGTGTAGAGGGACAAGGACTTTAGGAATATTATTGTGTCTCTAGTAGCTTCATGTGGGTGGAAGGCCATCTGGATGACTTTATGGGGAAAGGGCAGCCTGCTGGGACATTTGGAACAGAATCTGGTTTATTAGATAACTCATGTGATGAAATTCAGATCTGGGACACCTGAAAGGAACTCTAAAGGCAGAAAACTGTAAGGAGAAACATTTGGTTGTCATGTGAGTATTTCAGAAATGGATCTGATCTTAAAGGTAGGGATAATTTTTTTTCTCTTAGAGGCATAATTGTTAGTGCGGCCCCAAATAAATACAGTATTACTCAAAACAAAAGAGTTAAAATTCTTATGCTTATAGCTGGTATAGAGAAAAGTACCCTGGCCTTCACAATGAAAAAATTAAAATTCCTTCTCTTTTTGAGGCAGAATTTATTTTTCTTTTAATGTTTCTAGTTAATGTTTATCTACTGAAATTTACCTCATGTTGAAGATAATGCTAGTTCTTGTAGCCTTTCTTGAATCTTGGACAATTTTTAAGAAGAGAAAAAAAATTATTGGAAAATACCTACTTAATGACTATAACATTTATTTTATAGTTTTACCATTCAAATGATATAATAATATCAGGGTAATACAGCTGCTGTTTCTCAAGCTTAGAGTTTATAAGTTAAAGCAACTAAGGAATAAGGTGTGCTGTCGATTTAATTCTGAAACTTAGAAGGGTTTTTGTTGTTCTTTTTTTTCTCAGTGAGAAAAATATGTGTGAAGGCATATAGGAAAATTGTAATAGAACATTTTAAGGTATAAGATAGCCATTCATATTTGCCACCAAAATTGAAAAATATTTGCTGACCTTTTAATTAATAACATTCCCAGTGATGTCACTATTCGGTAACACTGGGGGCATCCAGGTAGTGCAAAGGTTATTTACTTATAAGTCTACCAGTGTAAGTGTATTCTATGTTATATATGTGTATGTGTTTATGTAGAGTCAAGCTGAAACGATATACATTAGTATATTTGGAAACCTGCTGCTCATGGCCCCTACATGGAAAACCATTGTTCAAAACAATTCTATTTCTGTCTATTTAACTGTCACGTGATTATCTTTATGGTACAAAAGAGGGGGGAGCAGATACCATAAATCTGCACAGCAGCAGTCCTCATTTGATGCTCTATGACCTCTACTTGTAGCCCAGGTCAGCAGCCTCATGTTGACAGGAAACTGACCCAACTCAATTAAATGATTAGTCTCAGAGGCAGAGTAAGTAAAGCTTCCTCTCAAATGTCCAACTTATAGTATTGCTGCTCCACACACAACTTTCAGAAAGAAATTCCATTCCCATTGTTACTACAGAAATGGGAAGAAAAGTGTATGTTCTTGAGGTGAGATAGTGGACTTAATGTGTGTATGTGTGTGTGTGTGTGTGTGTGTGTGTGTGTGTGTGTGTGCATGTGTGCTTAAACTAATTAAAAGTAGTTTAGACCTTTTATTTTCTTCCAAATGCTCCAAATCAAACTATCATGAAGTTAAGTAATTCTTTTTTATTTTCTAGTTGAAGAAAAAGATCTCATGTTACATTTGTTTTAGATGTGAATTTTTGGGACTGCCAAATGATGGGTGGATATTGCTTTATGGGAGGCTGTGGGATATGGTGGGAATGCTTGAGGTATCAAACTTGAAATAGTACATTTGAAGGGAAATGAGCTTTTCTGGAAAGACATAGCTCATTTTTTGCAATTCTATTCAACTTTTTCAGTTCTCACCAAGCTGTTTCACCCCATCGGGCTGTTCCATGCATCACTCCAGAGGACTTGGCTCTCCATCAGCTATCAGTGTTGGCTTATCTACTATGTGCACTTCTTCAGGATTTAGATGCATACATTCTTTCTATCAAAAGCCTTAGTTTTTTTCAAAGTCAGATTTCATGATTAATCAAAAGACACAACAACAAGGATGTCCATTTGTTTTCCTGATATTTATCTGTGTTTGTACTCCAAAATGAATATTTTTGAGTACTGTGTTTATTAGAGTGAAAATTGTTTTTGGCTGTATATTTTCCCTTACATGTACATTCCAGAGAAATGGGCCTAGGAGGAACTGAATAGGGCAGAAAAGACAATGAAACCAAAGTTGTCACTCATAAGCTCCCAGCCTTAAGAGGTTCGTTCACACAGGGAGCTAAGTAAATGCAATTATTTATTTATGCATTTATGTATTTAATTTGCTTGTTTATTTATTTGAAGAAAGAATAGCTTGTTTTATCTCATGATTGATTTCCTTCATTAGTTAGGGCTAGTTAGTACCTCACAAGACAAGAGTATATAGACAGATAAAGTTGCTCACCTCATGTTGTTTAGCAGCATGGTGGTATGGTAGCCAGGAAACAGAAATAGGCAAATGGGAGGGTAATAGGAGAAGACATAACCCCCAGACATAATTGAACATACCATCAATTATCTACTCTCCCAACCTGTATCCCACTTTCTAAAATTTCTAATATTGAACCCAACAGAAGTTGATGTGCCTTCAGCTACAAAGGGATGTTGACTCTAGTTGTGAGGCCATGTTGCCTGCATCCAGAGTGGTAGAAGTCTGTGTGATTCATCTTACTACTCCACATTGCAAGAGAGTTGCTTCCAGTAGAGGATTAATCCAATTTTCTGGAGGAATGACTGGGAAGAACACAGGACGGAAAGGAGCACTTGTGTGAGGTCCGAGCTACTACAGGTGCTGACTGTGATAAGGGGCTGACATTTTATCCATGCCAGGCCTACTAGAGGAACACCTAAGAAAACCACCTTTTATCCCCCAAAGCAATTCTAAGAAGGTATATACAGCAGCAGGGAAGATCCAGGACCACTGTGTATGCTTTGCTAGGTGGGTAGTAATACTATATATAAGAAGACATCTTCAAAAACTTCAGTTTCCATAGCCCCTCCTGGAGGTTAACTGCACAGAACTAACTGGCATTCCTGATACTCCTTAAGTCTCTGTTGTATTTTGAATCAAGCACTTCTCTCTTTTTAATCTAAAAATAGTTGCTTAAGGGGACAGTAAGTTTCTCCCGCGTACATTGGGAATTATTTTAAACAAAGGCATATCCCCCAAAGAGCTCTCCAGCTCCTACCATCAACCACAATTTGGAAAGTAACTGGTACAGACTAAGAATCTCATTTAGTAAATCAATTATTTAGAAAGAATAGCCAAATAAATCATTTCCAAATTATGAAGCAAACACTCAATTATAATTCTGAATCAACACTAAAGTATGTTATTACCAAAGACATACATTGATGACCACTGCCTGAGACTTACCTTGTGGTTACTCAATGAGAATTCTCCGAAAGGTCATTGGAACTTATCGTAGGGTCAGCACTGAAATATATACCTAACCTGACAGCTCCAATGCACATGACAGATCAGAAAGCTGGCTTCACTGCTGCCTCACTGTTTTTCTAATCTATCTTTATAAATATTTCCAAAGGTCTCCTCAAAGTCTTAGCCTGGGTTAACACCCTAAGCTCTTGACACTCATTTCTTCATTTAGAAACTATTACCTAAGTTTGCAAAAGCCACTTAGTATATTCATTCTAGGAAAGTAAAGATTTATTCTGGTGAGAATTCAGATATCTTAACTTCCGTTTCATTATTCATCCTTATTGCCCTAGCACTGCAAAACCTATACCAACACACTTTGAATCTGTAGGCAAGTGTGGTTCTTATTTGCAAAGCTGCTAAGGACATCTGATGTTCAGTCAACAAGTCTAAGTCATTCTTAAAATTCACCTGGAAACCTAACCTCCCTCCCCCTCTCTGTCTCCCTATCCCTCCTCCTCCCCTCTCTTTCTCTTCTCCTCCCCCCTCCTCCCTCTCCCTTTCCCTCCCCTCTCCTAACCCCTCATTTCCCCTCTCTCCCCCTCTCCCCTCCACTCCTCTCCCCATTCCTCTACTTCTCCCTCTCCCTCTCTCTCCCTCTTCCCTCTCTCTACCTTCCTTCCTTTCTCCGTTTCTATTCCTAATTTCTTAATTTTTGGGACCCTATCCTTTTAGTTCCTTCATACTCTGTTTTTCTGCTGGCATTTCTGTTTCAGCTTCAATCCTTTATTGCAGCAGATCACTCTGACTTCCTTCTGCCTGACTATTTTAGAACCTATATTCTGCTCTCTGTCAGGATGGTTTGTTCCTGATGGCCACTCTTACCATGTTTCCTAGTTTTTTACCATCCAGGGATTGTGCTATTTATCCAGCCTACTTGATGAAACCATTTCTCCTTCTAGAAATAGCTTCTCCTTACCTGTTGATAGGAAAGGGTGCCTTAGAATGATTTGAGATAATGATTGTCTTTAGTAGAAGATAATAGAAAGACCTTTTGTTGATAATACATGACCTTTTAACTTAGAATTCTCTGTTGGTTTACAAATTAAATACTGAGTTTGTTAATATATAAATAATTTCTTGCAAGTGTTCACATACTGCATGCAGAAGTGTGTGTGTGTGTGTGTGTGTGTGTGTGTGTGTGTGTGTCTGAGA